>NC_087204.1:8223138-8228138 GCF_015104395.2 Macrobrachium nipponense
TAGAAATATATGCTTTGCGGTCATAAATCACTTTTAGAGGCGCTATGCTACTGAGAAATGACACTTGGAAATTATATCGTCAGTAATTTAGTTTATGTAATAGGAGGAAATAAATTTCTCTCTCCTCTCTCTCTCTCTCTCTCCAGAAGGCCAAAAGGAAAGTGATACGTTCATGACTAAAGGACAAATTTTGTATATAGAAAGTCTTCATGTACAACAGAACACTCCTTTAATATTTCATTTCCTTTTTTCGCCTGCTTTCTTTCGTCAGAAATACCTAGGAAAGTATGTAGTTCAATATTTAAAAAAAAACCTAAATGAATAATAATAAATAATAATAATAATAATAATAATAATAATAATAATAATAATAGGCAAAAGACTATACATAACACGAAAGGAAGGAGGGAGAGGACTACTAAGTATAGAGGACTGCGTCAACATCGAGAACAGAGCACTGGGGCAATATCTGAAAACCAGTGAAGACGAGTGGCTAAAGAGTGCATGGAAGAAGGACTAATAAAAGTAGACGAAGACCCAGAAAATATAACAGAGGACAGCGGAGATAATGACTAACAGAACAGAGAACTGGCACAACAAACCAATGCCCGGACAATACATGAGACAGACTAAAGAACTAGCCAGCGATGACACAGAGAGCTCAAAAAGGAAACTGAAGGAATGATAACAGCGGCACAAGATCAGGCCCTAAGAACCAGATATGTTCAAAGAACGATAGACGGAAATAACATCTCTCCCATATGTAGGAAGTGCAATACGAAAAATGAAACCATAAACCACATAGCAAGCGAATGTCCAGCACTTGCACAGAACCAGTACAAAAAGAGACATGATTCAGTTGCAAAAGCCCTCCACTGGAGCCTGTGCAAGAACATCAGCTACCTTGCAGTAATAAGTGGTACGAGCACCAACCCTGAGGGAGTGATAAGGAAAACGATCAGGCAAAGATCCTCTGGGACTATGGTATCAGAACAGATAGGGTGATACGTGCAAATAGACCAGACGTGACGTTGATTGACAAAGTTAAGAAGAAAGTATCACTCATTGATGTCGCAATACCATGGGACACCAGAGTTGAAGAGAAAGAGAGGGAAAAAATGGATAAAGTATCAAGATCTGAAAATAGAAATAAGGAAGGATATGGGATATGCCAGTGGAAATCGTACCCATAATCATAGGAGCACTAGGCACGATCCCAAGATCCCTGAAAAGGAATCTAGAAAAACTAGACGCTGAAGTAGCTCCAGGACTCACGCAGAAGAGTGTGATCCTAGAAACGGCGCACATAGTAAGAAAAGTGATGGACTCCTAAAGGAGGCAGATGCAACCCCGCAACCCCACACTATAAATACCACCCAGTCGAATTGGAGAACTGTGATAGAGCAAAAAAAAAAAAAAAAAAAAAAAAAAATAATAATAATAATAATAATGAAGAACAGTAGGAGAAGGAAAAACCAACCTAAGCATGGCATGGATAGACTATAAGAAAGCCTTCGACATGATACCACACACATGGCTAATAGAATGCCTCAAAATATATGGGGCAGAGGAAAACACCATCAGCTTCCTCAAAAATACAATGCGCAACTGGAATACAATACTTACAAGCTCTGGAATAAGACTAGCAGAGGTTAATATCAGGAGAGGGATCTTCCAGGGCGACTCACTGTCCCCACTACTCTTCGTAGTAGCCATGATTCCCCATGACAAAAGTACTACAGAAGATGGATGCTGGGTACCAACTCAAGAAAAGAGGCAACAGAATCAACCATCTGATGTTCATGGACGACATCAAGCTGTATGGTAAGAGCATCAAGGAAATAGATACCCTAATCCAGACTGTAAGGATTGTATCTGTGGACATCAGGATGGAGTTTGGAATAGAAAAATGTGCCTTAGTCAACATACAAAAAGGCAAAGTAACGAGAACTGAAGGGATAAAGCTACCAGATGGGAGCAACATCAAACACATAGATGAGACAGGATACAAATACCTGGGAATAATGGAAGGAGGGGATATAAAACACCAAGAGATGAAGGACACGGTCAGGAAAAGAATATATGCAGAGACTCAAGGCGATACTCAAGTCAAAACTCAACGCCGGAAATATGATGAAAGCCATAAACACATGGGCAGTGCCAGTAATCAGATACAGCGCAGGAATAGTCGAATGGACGAAGGCAGAAACTCCGCAGCATAGATCAGAAAACCAGGAAACATATGCAATACACAAAGCAGTACACCCAAGAGCAAATACGGACAGACTATACATAACACGAAAGGAAGAGGGAGAGGGGGGACTACTAAGTATAGAGGACTGCGTCAACATCGAGAACAGAGCACTGGGGCAATATCTGAAAACCAGTGAAGACGAGTGGCTAAAGAGTGCATGGGAAGAAGGACTAATAAAAGTAGACGAAGACCCAGAAATATACAGAGACAGGAGAAAGACACACAGAACAGAGGACTGGCACAACAAACCAATGCACGGACAATACATGAGACAGACTAAAGAACTAGCCAGTGATGACAATTGGCAATGGCTACAGAGGGGAGAGCTAAAGAAGGAAACTGAAGGAATGATAAACAGCGGCACAAGATCAGGCCCTAAGAACCAGATATGTTCAAAGAACGATAGACGAAATAACATCTCTCCCATATGTAGGAAGTGCAATATGAAAAATGAAACCATAAACCACATAGCAAGTGAATGCTCGGCACTTGCACAGAACCAGTACAAAAAGAGGCATGATTCAGTGGCAAAAGCCCTCCACTGGAGCCTGTGCAAGAAACATCAGCTACCTTGCAGTAATAAGTGGTACGAGCACCAACCTGAGGGAGTGATAGAAAAACGATCAGGCAAAGATCCTCTGGACTATGGTATCAGAACGGATAGGGTGATACGTGCAAACAGACCAGACGTGACGTTGATTGACAAAAGTCAAGAAGAAAGTATCACTCATTGATGTCGCAATACCATGGGACACCAGAGTTGAAGAGAAAGAGAGGGAAAAATGGATAAGTATCAAGATCTGAAAATAGAAATAAGAAGGATATGGGATATGCCGCCAGTGGAAATCGTACCCATAATCATAGGAGCACTAGGCACGATACCCAAGATTCCCTGAAAAGGAATCTAGAAAAACTAGAGGCTGAAGTAGCTCCAGGACTCATGCAGAGAAGTGTGATCCTAGAAACGGCACATAGTAAGAAAAGTGATGGACTCCTAAGGAGGCAGGAATGCAACCCGGAACCCCACACTATAAATACCACCCAGTCGAATTGGAGGACTGTGATAGAGTTTAAAAAAAAAAAAAAAAAAAAAAAAAAACAAATAATAATAATAATAATAATAATAATAATATAATAATAATAATAATAATAATAACAATAATTGGAGACATGTGAATACAAGGTAATCGGAAAAGCAAAAATTGACGTATAGTTTATTTTCTGAAAATTAAATTCAGCACGAGGAAATTACGTCATGGTACCTTATTGATTCTGTTCAATAAAACATTACAGAATCCTTCGAAACATACTGCAACCTGTATTAATGCAAAAGGAAACAATCTACGTTCAATATATTTCTGAGAATGCAGTGAAAGGTGAAATGAGCGACCTTGATCGTTTTCAGATAATAATCCATTCAAAACTCTAGAGAAAACTAAAAAGGAAAAAAAATACCAGAAGAGATGCCCTCCTTTGTTAGCAGAGGCAGAAAAATTTTATGAGAGGGGAGGTGGTAGGGGGCCGCCCATTTTCATATCATACATGACAATCACCTGCACGATCGACGGCTAACTTGAACCTCAATATAAAATAAACTACTGAGGCGGCTAGAGGGCTGCAACAATATGGTACGTCTGATGACTGGAGGTGGATGATCGAAATACCAATTTGTAGGTTTCTAGCCTCAATAGTTTTGTTGAGATCTGAGGGCGGACGTACAAAGCCGGTACAGTAGTTTTTTTTTTTTTTTTTTTTTTTTTTTTTTACAGAAAACTAAATAGGATTCTACGCCATAACGAAATCTGTCAGAAAAAAAAAGTTGTGAATTGAACCGGGCATAGCGAGGCATAGCATTCATACACGAAAGCAAAAACCAACCCTTCAAATGAAAGGTATATCAAGCTTTAAAAGCATGAATAGAAATATGTTGAAACGATTCCCGCAGGCAGGATGATAGGAAAATCCTTTTTTTTTTTCTTTTTTTTTTTTTGTGCAGGTCGCTTGCAACAACGTTTTAAAGGAAAGGCATATTTGAAATTGAGAAATTTGGTTAAAAAGAATTTTTTTCTCTCTCTTTGCTCTTACGTAATCTCAGCTATTCAAGCCAGGACACCTACAAAGTCCTGATTCAAGCTTATAAACTGGACATATTCGTCCGAATTTGAAATATTTCTAGCTCAGCTTTTTTTGTGGCTGGTTTTTCCACTTCATTCCGGACAGAACTGAAATCAGAGGACATTGCTTAACTCATTGTGGATTTTCCTAATGCCATACGAATTACTGTAGCATTGTTTAAAATATTTGCGAAGAAGAGAGAGAGACGAGAGAGAGAGATGAAGAGAGGAGAGAGAGAGAGAGAGATAGGTGAAAATGTGTAGCTATGAGAGTCGTACAAAAATTGCCACAAGGTTATCACACAGGTATTGATAGTATAGATAAAAACAAAAACAAAAAATCTTACGCCAGGAATGGAAAGATATGTCGAATTAGCTTTAAAAATTCATTAAATGAGTAAAAAATTATTATAAATGTTTTTGAGGTAAATAATGAACCGGATTATCAAGAACGTAGGGACATCGATGCATTGGGTAAGATAATGTTCATAACTGGGTGAAAAAGATTACCGAAAACGAACGCCGGGTAGATTTTTTTTTTTTTTTTTTTTTTTTTTTTTTTGGTTTTTTTTTTTTTTTTTTTTTTTTTGGGGGGGGGGGGCCAGGGGGAAGGCGGTCGCTGTAGGACATAA
>NC_087204.1:8233138-8248138 GCF_015104395.2 Macrobrachium nipponense
CATTCACTAAGCGACTTACCAGTGCTGAAATAAGTTTCAAAGAAAAACTTTCAAGATGAATTTATTTTCTCCTCGTTTGTGAAAATAACTTCTTATCAATTATGCGTTCTTTCCTTTTTGTTTAATTTAGTGATTTCATTATATAATTAGCGAGCACCTTACATAAACTAAGGGGTTGGTGAGAAGCTTCGAAACGGATGAGGACGCTTTGATCTTGGGAAAATATGCTGTTGTTTTATATAAATCCTCCCATCCGGTTCCTTTGATGTTTGGTCTGAAAGGAACTCTCTCTCTCTATCTCTCTCTCTCTCTCTCTCTCTCTCTCTCTCTCAATGGCCCTCTACTGTGCTCATTTCCTGCCAATACACATAATATAAAACCTTTGGCAAATGTTTAAAAGGTGCAACAGGAGGAAAACCTCAAAGTATTTGCACTATTAGGGTGGCAAGTAAGAGTAGTGAAAATGAACAAAAGGGGTTGTAGCTAGGGGCCGAAGAAACGCGTGAAAGAACCTCAAGTTATGCATACGCTGGGTCATTTCAGAACTTTTTATACAGAAGGTACGACAAGAAAAATTGATCTATTGTGAGTACGAGAGAATCTTGGAGTGGTTGACGGCAAAAACTGGTCTTTCAGGAGGGAGAAAAATAACTTAACATAGCTATATATATATATATATATATATATATATATATATATATATAGATATATATATATATATATATATATATATATATAAATAAATATATATACATATATATATATATATATAGAGACTATTATATATATATATATATATATATATACATACTACAGATATGTATACATTTTTAAATATTACATTAGCATCGTTCCAGGAAATGACACAAAATAGATTGTCATTGGCAATCTCAGTGTACTAGTTCCCCATTCTCAGGGAAGCGTTGAGAGAATAAATAAGTAAAAACGAATGAAGAAGAAAGAGGGGGAACTGTTATTGCAACGAGATTAGAATCTCTTTTTCAGAAATGAGTAAATCGCGAGATATAATCTGTGATGGAGTGGCAGCAGTAATTTGTTTCTCCGAATCGCGCTTAATTATATTTAGCAGAATGGAGGTAGCAGTAAAAGATGCCATAAACCTTTTTGTGTGTCTCTCTGTCCGTCCGCCCTCAGATTTACGAAACTACTGAGGCTAGAGAGCTGCAAATTGGTGTTGTGATCATCCACCCACCAATCATCAAACATACCAAATCGCAACTCTCTAACTTCACCATTTTTTTATTTTAATTAAGGTTAAATTTAGGCATGGATCATGCATCTGGCAGCGCTTTCCGGCGCCATGAGAGACACCCTGACTCTACCGCATCTGGTTAGCAACTGTAGAGCTGCCGGTTATAGTTGGCGGTTTTATACAGCATTATGCGTTGTACAGAAAACTTGATTGCGCCGTTAATATCAACACTATTCACTCGCTTGTCTTTACAGATATTGCCATAATTTAGTTGTCTCGAACGTGAACTTAAGCCAAAGAAAAATAATTAAGAATGATAATTTCACGACCGTAAGATTTTATTAACAAATTAAAAGGGCTTCAGATATAAATTTCCTAAATACGGGGCTATTACCGACACAGCTATAAAAAAAAAAAAATTAAAAAAAAAAATAAATAAATAAAAAAAAAGGAAGACATTAAAGACATTAAAGAGAAGATTACTTTCTCACTTCGTCGCCTCTCCTCTCTCTCTCTCTCTCTCTCTCTCTCTCCTTCGTTCGCTATCTCTCTCCTATTCTTTAGAGCGACTGGTTTCAAAGTCGTCCAGCGAGCTGAAAAAAAGTCATTTCGTTGACGCTTAATCGAATTGGACACCAGGTGGAAACGAAGCCATTTCCGCTTCAGACATTCTATTTGTTTTGTTACTGTATATGAAGATTCAATGCTATTTTTAGCATTTTTGGGCAACGCTCTCCCACTTGTTTGTTTGTTTGCTGGTATGGCGTTTTTACGTTGCATGGAACCAGTGGTTGTTCAGCAACGGGACAAACGGCTTTACGTGACTTCCGAACCACGTCAAGATTCGTGAACTTCTATCACCAGGAATACTACACATCTCTCACATCCTCAATGGAATGCCCGAGAATGGAACTCGCGGCCACCGAGGCGGTACGCCAACACCATACGGACCACGTCACTGAGACGCAGACCTGTCACTTGTATCCAGTTGAAAGGGGCTGGATAAGTTTAATTGATTCGTCAACGTATTTGCCTACTAGTACTACTACTAATAATAATTATAATAATATAATAATAACAATAATAATGGGCACAAGTTTCCGTGTCGAAAATGATGACAATGGTTGCCGTTCCACAATAATAGCATGTGAACTTATGGCCTTTGATGGATATTAAAAGCTTTCGAACCTTCTGCTGGGTTCAACTTGAGCCAAGTGACTGAAGATGAACCCAGCACAAGGTTCGAAAGCTCTTAATATCCACTAAAGACCATAAACTCTCACGCTATATTATTGTGGACCTGCAACCAATAATAATAATAATAATAATAATAATAATAATAATAATAATAATAATAATGGGCAAGTAAATCCACAGTAGTATGCCTGTTTCATTTTGTTATTCAAAATATATACAGCTGTATATTTTGAATAACAAAATCAAACAGACATACTACTGGGGATTTACTTTTCCTGTTATATTGACTCATTATGAGTTTCCTTTGAATAATAATAATAATAATAATAATAATAATAATAATAATAATAATAATAATAATAATAATTACTAATAATAATGATAATAACAATAATACTGCTAAAGAGAATGGCAGAATTAAGCGAGTAGATTTTATATGTTGTTTTTCTTTTCTATTTTTCTTACAATTCGAAAGAGAAAAAACAGTATATAAAATCAACTCGCTTAATTCTGCCAGTCCCTTTAACAGCATTTGCCTAAATGAGGTCTTCTACCAAATAATAACAAGTTCCCTGAAAAGGAATCTAGAAAAACTGATGTAGCTCCAGGACTCATGCAGAAGAGTGTGATCCTAGAAACGCGCACATAGTAAGAAAAGTGATGGACTCCTAAGGAGGCAGGATGCAACCCGGAACCCTACATTATAAATACCACCCAGTCGAATTGGAGGACTGTGATAGAGCAAAAAAAAAAAAACAATAATAATAATAATGATAGTAATAGTAATATGTATATCATAATGCAACTCAAAATTAGCTAGTCGTTAGTTAACCACAAAATATTACCAAGGTCAAAGGACACAGGGTGAGGATGTTATTACCGTCCAACGAGATTTCTATTTTTTTTTTTTTTTTTTTTTTTCTTCTTATTTTTTTTTTTTTTTTTTTTTTTTTTAGTTTTCCTACTAATCATGCAATGCTCGTTCAGGAAAGCACGTTCTCGTTTCAAACAAGTCATCGGGTAAGCATATTGAAAGCTAAGAATATTCGTAATCATTATTATTATTATTAACATTAAGTAACTTGACTAACATTGTCTAATACTTATACGCGATGATTTTGATCCTACAGCTATATTCCCAATGAGTTAACAAATCGCAAATCGAATACTCTGTAAATATGAATACTTCAGTGAAGTATTCATATTTACAGACGATTAAACTTACGCCATATTCTATATGCTTAAGTTTGACCGATGTCACTACAGTAGATTCAGATCACCCGTGCATCTGATATCTAGGCCAGTCAGTCCCTTACGACACTCCTGATTGGCTGTTGATAAGCCATTCACAGGGCTGGAAACTCTCAGTCTCTCTCGAGAGAGTTCACATAGGCAGGATGTAATGTTCCAACCTCTCCTGAGGGATACGTCTTTCTAACAGTAGCCCTCATGAGAGGTGGGAACATACGTTCCTGTCTATGTGAACTCTCGAGAGGAGGACTGAGAGTTTCCAGCTCTGTGATTTGGCTTATCAACAGCCAATCATGAACATCGTAAAGAGAACTGGTTTAGAACCCCAGATGCACGGGTGATGTGAATCTACTATAGTAGGAAGTCTGGCTGGAACAGCTTCTATGTACACGTGAATATGTGTCAGAAAGAGTCCAAGAAAATGTAATTCACAAAAGTTTGGAAAAAAATAAAGGGAGACGCCAAACCCCCATCTTTCCTCCATTCTTATATCCCCATGAATTACTGATAACGTCACATTTACTAGATAAGCTTCGAGACACCCATTGTGCCTCTCCGAAATTCGTTTGCAATAAGAAATTTTGTTCGCGTTCCTTCCTTCCATATTTAATAAGATGCGAAAGAAATCCATTTTTCCATTTTTTTTTTTTTTTTTTTTTTCTCTCTCTCTCGAAATTTATCTTCCCGTGGAAGTCCGCTCACTGATGGCGGATTCGTTTCTTTCTGTGCGTTCGTCTGTCCCTGCCACACACGGAGCGTAGACTGTCAAGATAGCCCCAGATGAATTTGCTCTTATTAAAACTGACGCCAACAAAGGGAGAGTGGGGGGTTGAATGAATTCAAGCCGTCAGTGATGAGAAAAATCATGATGCTACTTTTCTTTTGACTTTAAAAAAAACGAAGTATTATTGAACGTCTGCTCTTTGAAATAAAAATCGCTAGTCAATACCTTCACAATATCACTTTACAGTTTCTTTCAATTTACAAATAAATGCCTTAGATGAACATTTTAAGAGTTAGACAAAGAAGAATAAAATTTTCCTCCGTGGTATTTTTCCTTTTTTTAAAACTGAAGTACCAGTAATTTATATCCCTGGAGTCTCATAATAATAATAATAATAATAAAATAATAATAACTAATATAATAATAATAATAATAATAATCTAATAATAATAATACCTCATATTCATAATGATAATATCAAAGCCTTATATATGAAGCGGAGTCTCCAAATGAGAATACTTTTGACTCTCTTTGTGAAATAAAGTTTCATAAGAATAACAGTAATTCAAATACCAAGACTGAATGTGACCTGAATGTAAAATTTATGCAAAAGGCCCAAACACTGGCACCAGTGAGGTCATTAAGAGCTGAAACGTAAATTGACAGCAAAAGGTTTGAAAGGTGTAACAGGAGGAAAACCTCAAAGCAGTTGCACTATGAATCAATTGTTAGAGAGGGTGGAAAGTAAGCTTGAAGAAAGAGAATATGAAAATAGGTACAGTAAAAGGGACGAAAGGGGTTGCAGCTAGGGGCCGAAGGCACGCTGTAAGATACCAAGAGCTTCAATCAATGAACCTACAGAATTTAATGTTGGGACTAAAGTGAATGTATAATGTATGTGAAATGGAATTATTCGATGCAGAGAAAATGTCAGTGCGTACAAGAAATGTGTCCTTATTCATACAATGCTTAACACATTTACTCGTTCCAAATGATTTTTAACCCCTCTATTACTCATTTCTCGAATGCTCTCATTCCTCGAGTTCGTAAAAGAGGTAGAGAGATAATTCTTTCACCTGAATTATGGAATCTGTTCCATCCCAATACCAGCTCTGTGAAATCCCCGTTTGCCATAATGATCATTTTCCTGGTCCCCCAGCAGTGACTCCTGAAAAAATGGGGACATAATTTCGGGGCTCAAACACGAGAGAAATCTGGGCCATTTCATTCGAAATGGATCATGACGACCGAAATGAGACTGCACAACCAAACGTACGTTTTTATAAAGATGCGAATGTGATATTTTTCAGGTCGGCACAAAAGGACTCCGTTATATTCGAGATGTCGCCGTTCTGACAAAGGGAGGTTTCTATAAGTAGAAATGATCGGATAGTCGGGGAAAATAGACCTTCATCTCAATTCTAAATTTCGTCGAGTTAGTGTTGGCGCCGTGACTTTTAGCGAGTGAGCGAATTAGACATACGGAAACGTGACCATCAGGTTTTTGAAGAGGACGAATGAAATAACGGCATGTGATTTTACACAGATATCTTGATGTGAATAACAACAGTAACAGAAAAAAAAAACAAGATCAGATCCTCTATAACTTTATTATTATAAAAGATGGCTATCATACCCCGTGTACCAATGTAGTGCTTCCCAACTTTTTTTGGCCATGCCCGACCTAATCACCTCTATAATCCTGATACCCGCTGTGGTGGTATATGATTCTTGTATATTCACGTGGAGGAAGCCTAAGAGGCCATTACAAATTTTCTGAAAGAGATGCAGACACACGGCAACTGAACGTTTAAGACAGTTATTTCACTGACCATACTTTCTGATTGATTGATGGAATTCTCAATCACCAGATAGAGGAAATTCTAAATTCACGCGTCTTGAGAGGCGTGACGTGTTGGGGAAAATAATATATATATATATATATATATATATATATATATATATTATATATATATATATATATATATATATATATATATATATATATATATATATATATATATATATATATATATATATATATATATAGAGTATAAAAGGCCCATTAAACACTGGTTTAAAGCTAAGGACTATATTTCGGTGGACTAACTTCTACTCTTATCAAATAGTGAATGACAGAAGGAGTTATACATTGGCAAAATATTAAAGTGGGTAATATGCCCTTAGGCGAGATGCCTGGGGTCACCGCTAAGCCAACGTTGGTTATGTTAATTGGCAGGGTCCAGGCTCCATTGAAAATATTGATCAAGGATATTGTTGTCTATATGGTCTGAGTCCCAGGCTCTATTGGAAAGGTAGATCAAGGATATTGTTATCTATATGGTCAGAGTCCCAGGCTCTATTGGAAAGGTTGATCATGGATATTGTCTATACGGTCAGAGTCCCAGGCTCCACTGGAAAGGCTGATCCTATTATCTTGTTGTTTTTATCAGTGAAGATTCTACCAGTGTTTTAATGGGACGTTTATACATATATATAAATAATTATACATAACCTTCCGACTCCACTCCAGGAATCCATTCAAAATCGACCGTCTTGGAAACCTGGAGAGACAATGAATCCCACCTCACATCTCGAGGCGCTGAGCGCTACCCGGCTGTTATTATGAATTTGCTCGCGAGCTACGGGGTCGTAAAATAACTTTTGGGGGCAATTTAGGGATCTCGGATGCTGCAACTTTGATTATGATGCGCTTATTTCCTCTAGTAAAAGAATTATGGCGTCTCATTTGTCGATTTACCGAGGGTGAAGAATCGCTACTTCCTCTTTCTTTTGAACGGTCTAGACAGACAGACTCAGACATTGACGTACTTTGCAGGAAACGGATTTAGTTTACATTAGACATTGATCCAAATGGATAATGACTTCTTCTCAGACAACTGACAAGATGGGCAGATGTTTTATACTTGTTTTCAAAGAGAATGCAATTAATGTGATTATCAAATGGGGGTGGAGAAATTAGTATATATAGGGGCCCATGATAAAGTTTTTGGTCCAAATCACGAACGAAGACACACACACACATATATATATATATATAGTATATATATAATATATATATATATATACCATATATATATATATATATATATATATATATATATATATTATATCTATATATATATATATATGTATATATATATATATACATATATAATATATATATATATATATATATATATATATATATATATAAAAGCTAAGGGTCGGACTAGCTATGTATGTGTGTACTCCATGTGTGTTCGCTATAGATGTCTTAACTACTGGGACGGAATTGAACAAAAGTCGGGCTATATGTGTAGAATTTTAATTAGGAGAATGTGCCAGCAGGTGTTTTATTTTGATCAGGATATCCGACCATACTAACTTCTCTGTTTTTATTCGTAGAGAAAAAAAGATAGCATTATTTTTACGAGGATTCCAGATACGGTTCAAATGAATGAGGCTAGAGGGCTGCAAATTGGTGTGTTGATCATCCACCCTCCAATCATCAAACATACCAAATTGCAGCCCTCTAGCCTCAGTAGTTTTTATTTGATTTAAGGTTAAATTTTAACCAATGTTTTCATTTACTTGGTGTACTGAATTTAGGCTGTTTCAGTTCAATTATTCCGCTTTTCCACTTATAACCGAGAATATATGAATGTGTTTAATGAGCAGACTAGGTATGAGTATTAATTACGAAGTCCACTTCACGTCAAGTTAGGTATATAATGTTTACAACATATGCGTGAGGGGGGAAAAAAACCTTGCGCACGTCCCGAGTAAGCTAGAGGTCGGATCATGTCTTGTTTTAATTCCTTCTAAACATCTGTCTTTGACAAGTAAACGACATAAGTGAGAATGGGTGACAGACTTAGGTCGCTTTTCAGATCTCTTTAAACACTTGTAGTACCTCCCTCCCTCCCAGACATACTCTCGTTAACATTTCAATTGCCATTGTAAGGCTTCCTTTAGAGAGATCTCTTCCAGCTCCGAAGTACAGGTGATGATGCCCTCTTATAAAAAAAGTCTTTGAACTTTCAATTTGTGTCCGAGTACAGAGCCCTTTTTAAATGGCTTTTGGAAATTTTAGCCGTAATTTGTAAATATGCAGGTATTTTGAGTATATTTTGGGTGTTCTGTAACCCGTAGATTATTAATCAAGAATGCTGTAGCTTAAGACTATGTAATCTGATTTCCTCTCTTAATCAACACTGAGAGAGAGAGAGAGAGAGAGAGAGAGAGAGAGAGAGAGAGAGAGAGAGAGAGAGAGAGTCCCTAAGATTATGATGACGCTAAAGATTATACTCTCATCGATCTCACTAAGCCCTAATCGACAAGAACATTGAGAGAGAGAGAGAGAGAGAGAGAGAGAGAGAGAGAGAGAGTCCCAAGAATGACATAGCTTAAGATCATATTCTGTGATTATATAATTGCACATACAGGGTGTCCATAAAGTCCCCAGTACCATTACAGGTATTATTGCTCAGAATGTACTGGGATTTTATGGACACCCTGTATATTTAAAAGATAAAACTGTCAGGATATCGTTTCGGGAATCTCTTCCATAGACCTCTCCTTCCTCCGAAACTAGACAGCAACAACAAACAAAGTAGTTTGTAGACTTACTGCCCCAGTATGCGAAAAATGAACTTCGAAGAAAAACGCGACGCTCCGAGATATAAACCGCCCACCGTTTTGACAGTCGAGTTTGCCTAGCATGGAATTTCCTTAGTCTGTTTCCAGACGCTAAGAGCCGCTGGAAGTGAATTGATATAGCATCGTGGGAGCTTAAGAATTCACGATGGGTGACATAAATTCCTTTCTATATATATATATATATATATATATTTATATATATATATATATATATTCATACTTTACCATATATATCTATATATACTATATATATATATATATATATATATATATATATGTATATATATATACATATATATAATATATATATATATATATTATATAATATATATATATATATCTATAATATATATAGATATATATTAGACACTTAAGCTACAAAAATGTCCCCTTAATATCCAATTCACTCTACCTCAGAAATAAATATATATTCATGTGATAACCAAGGGGATTTTGTTGTAGTTGATAAAATAAGTTTCGTCGCCTCTGGGATCGAACATCAGAACAGGAACTATTGACTACAAATGACGCACCTTAAACCCACACGTCCAAGAGCCTGAGTTCTTGTTTTTTTTCCGTGGTTTGATTCCACGAGACGACGAATTTATTATCAATTAAAATACTTCCCTTTTGGTTAACATATTGTTGAAATTATATTATCTCCGAGGTACAAGCGAATTGATATAACGGATTATCTGTAGCTTAAATGGATGTTTTTATTTAAAAATGATTCGATTGTAGCATCACACCTTCTCTTCCACTATTCAGAATTAGAATAAACCAATGGCATTACCGCTGTAAACAAAATTGCATCAGTGGATCGCTCTTGAATTTTGCTTATGTGATTTCATTACGTGTTTATCCCGTAATATTCGTTTTGGACATCCGCTCTCGTCGTTGCATTTCATTTAATTCGTTATTAGAATCGTTGTGATATTTATTCTAACCGGGGATGATTCGCAATGAATGCACCGACGCCTATAAAAGGGGATTATATGATTCATCAATCCTCATTTTCTCCTGCAATATATTGAAGCTACCTGCTATTGGTACCTATTCATTTTATAAATGCACACACATTATATTATAAGTATATATATATATATATATATATATATATATATATATATATATATATATATATATAATATAAGTTAAAATCACAGTAAAATGATAGGCAGAAATCCAAGCGCTTTCGTCAGTACTAAGACATTGACAAAGTCTTAGTCAAGACGAAAACGCTTGGATTTTCTTCCTATCATTTTCTGTGGTATTCGCTTAATTATGAAGTCACGTGCAATCTACTGTATATTTGAAGCACACACACACACACACACACACACATATATATATATATATATATATATAAAATGCCTACTGGAAAAAGCACAAATAGTAGAGAAAGTTGATGGACTACTAAGGAGGCAGGATGCAACCCGGAACTTGTCAACTTGGCCTTCATGCTTCCATTTTTTCGAAATTAGTAGGGAAAAGGTAAAGAAGAGAGAGAGAGAGAGAGAGAGAGAGAGAAGAGAGAGAGAGAGAGAGAGAGAGAGAGAGAGTAGGGGTTTAGGTAAAAATATTTAAAGCTCTTTATTTGTCTACTTAACATTCATGCTTACACTTTTCCAAATTAGGAGGAAAAAAGGTAAGAAGAGAGAGAGAGAGAGAGAGAGAGAGAGAGAGAGAGAGAGAGAGAGAGAGAGAAGCCTGCCAGCCATAGATGCATATCCGGAATACAGACTCGTAGATAATTTGTTTGGGAATGTTACAATTATTCGAAGTCTCTAGAGTTAAAGTATCATCTCTCTCTCTCTCTCTCTCTCTCTCTCTCTCTCTCTCTCTCTCTCTATCATATCACACTGTCAATAACAAAAATGGGGCAATACCATTTCACGAAAAATTGCTTTTCAAAGAACACCGTTCCTAAGTTATTGTGATATTTCTGATTATTAAGGAGGGTCATTTAAATCCTTAATCTGGCATCGCCGGTGGGTGAAAAGTGCAAGGTTCAGCGGGCGAAAGGACATTCTATATTGCAGTCATTTGTTTGTGTGCGTGTTAAAGAAACGTTTTCTCTCTCTCTCTCTCGTCTCTCTCTCTCTCTCTCTCTCTCTCTCTCTCTCTCTCTCTTTAATTTGTTTGGGTACATGTTAAAAAAGTTTTCTTTCGATCTCTCGCTCTCTCTCTCTCTCTCTCTCTCTGTCTTTCATTTGTTTGTGTGCATATTAAAAAAACGTTTCTTTATGACCTAAATCATGTATAGTGTCTGCTATTTTGTACTAAAATAAAAAGTTCATATAGATATATGTGTGGGTGTGTGTTTGTGTGTGTGAAAATTGGCTCCTGATGACTGTGCAGAAATTCGTCTCGTCCGAAAGTTGTAAAAAATGAGGTGGTATGAAAAAAGGGATAGGGATATATATATATATATATATATATATATATATATATATATATATATATATATATATATATATATATATATATATATATATATATACTATATACATATATGGGGCAATTAGCTTCAGCATTTCGTAACCTCGTGGCCTCACACCTTAGGACAAGTATTTTCCAAAATAATCAAGTTGAATATATATATATATATATATATATATATATATATATATATATATATATATATATATATTCAACTTGATTATTTTGGAAAATACTTGTCCTAAGGTGTGAGGTCACGAGGTTACGAAATGCTAAAGCTAATTTGCCCCATATATATGTATATATATATATATATATATATATATATATATATATATATATATATATATATATATATATATATAAATGTATAGATATATATATATATATATATATATATATATATATATATATATATATATTATATATATATATATCTTGATGATGAATAATAGTGCCAACACTAGGAAGAACATTCTTTAATATCACGAGCTTTCGAGGTTTAAAACCTCATCTTCAGGCTGAAAAAATGACAAGGATAAGAAATCACTAAAAATTACATTAAATGAATTGTCTGATTAAAAGCTTCAGTAAAAAACATAAAATAAAACGAACATCACATACAACTAAAAATTAAAAATTACGAAAAAAAAACAATAATACAAGCGCAAATCATACAAAACAGAAAATAAAAATAAAAATAATATGAAAGGTAAACAAACTGTTTATTAAGAAAATGAACCGGAATTGAACAACAACTCGTCCGGTATTCAACTAGCTATCATAGTTTCATAGTAGGTACACAAAGTGGGTCGTTAGCCATTTTATTTTTGAGTGTAGTTTGTTTACCTTTCATATTATTTTTATTTTTATTTCTGTTTTTGTATGATTTGCGCTTTGTATTAGTTTTTTTTCGTAATTTTTAATTTTTAGTTTGTATGTGATGTTCGTTTTATTTTATGTTTTTACTGAAGCTTTAATCAGACAATTCATTTTAATGTAATTTTTAGTGATTTCTTATCCGTGTCATTTTTTCAGCCTGAAGATGAGGTTTTAAACCTCGAAAGCTCGTGATATTAAAGATGTTCTTCCTAGTGTTGGCACTATTATTCATCATCAAGCTAAAGATTTCCAAGTAGCCGCCCAATTACTGAGACTATATATATATATATATATATATATTATATATATATATATATATATATATATATATATATATATATATATATATATATATATATATATATATCCCCTTTTTTTCGTCAGCCCTCATTTTTGACAACTTTCTGATGACAAGTATCATACAGGTTCTACGACCTGCACCGACCTGAATTGGAATCTGAACGCGTCTGAGTTGCAATTTATTTAGCACTTTATAAAAGTGAGAATATACTGGACTTTATATTTTAGGTAAAATCTGTAAAGTTGGGATATACTGGCTCATTTGTGTTAGGACCTGAGCTAATACTTAAAGACTGAAAATATGTTGGTCAATTTACACAAATGCCCGAGCTAATAGTTATAAAGTGAAAATATATTGGTTAATTGATACTTACATTTAAGCTAGTAATACTTATAAAGTGAAGATATATTGTTCTATTTATACTTACAATTAAGCTAATACTTATAAAATGAAAATATATAAGTCGATTTATACTAAAACCAGAGCTAATACTTATAAAGTAAAAATGTATGGGCCAATATATACTCAAGACTGCCCTAATACTTATAAAGTATAAAGTACTAATATATCTGTCAATTTACATTAAACCCTGAGCTAATGCTAGTAAAGAGAAAATATGTTGATCAATTCGCAATTCTAACTTTATTAAAACTTTT
The DNA here is from genome assembly GCF_015104395.2 of Macrobrachium nipponense. Lineage (NCBI taxonomy): Eukaryota > Metazoa > Arthropoda > Malacostraca > Decapoda > Palaemonidae > Macrobrachium > Macrobrachium nipponense. The sequence goes on from NC_087204.1 coordinate 8,246,467, forward strand.
AAATTGAAAATATATTAACCATGGCATACTGAAGTATGAGCAGATACTGATAAAATGTCGATAGTACTCCTGCCCTAAAAAATTTCAGTAGAAATTGAGGAGGCAAAATATCAAATTGATGTTCTTGTACGAAATATCATATAAATAATAAATTTGCATTCTAGTTAGCTTTCTCATTTATGACTTAAATCGTGAATCAGTTGTCAGTTATTTTCTACTAAAAATATAGTTCACATAGATATCTGTGTGTGTGTGTGTGTGTGTGTGTGTGTGTGAAGATTGGCTCCAGGGTGCTCAGAAGGTCCCCGAGGACTGCATAGAAATTCCTCTCTTCTGAAGACCGAAGCAACTCCCGTGGAGCCCAAAATGACTCAGGAACCCAGACACGTCAACTGTGTCCGGAGATCAGCAAGCATTCCTGAAGACAGCAGAATCCAGAAACGTCACGCGTCTTTTTTTAAAATTAGTGATAAGTCAGAGAGAGAGTTGATTTATAACAAACAAAGATGTTTCTAAGTTTGCTTACAGTTGTACTTGCACAGTGCTTTGAATTCGTGGTTCGTCAAGTCCCCCGCGAGAATATGGGGTTTTTGTTTGCCATACCTGTTGTGCTATTCACTGAAGTATTTATACTTCGTGGATATGGCATTAGTATGGTTCGGTTCTTTGTCGATTTCTCGGCCTTGGCCAACTCTGGCTGTCTTGAGGAGGCTGGAAATCTGCAGAACCGAGTTGCTCATTCTGAGATTGACGAACTCGATATTTCGGATAACGAAGAAGACGACGCTTGGGATAATGAAGAAGACAGTCAGTCAGACTGTGAAGATGATGACAGTTCGGATAGTGAAGAAGTCTCACCGCATCTGGAAACTAGTCGAAAGTTCGAGGAACTAATCATGAAGAATGAAAATGCCTTTGTAAGGTTTGAAAAAGAGATGTTAGAGAAAGACCAGCTCATAAATGAATTAGCACGGAAGTTAAAGGCCCTGACTCAAGGAAGTATGAAGATGGAAGAACACATAAGAGACATCGAGCTGTTGAACAAACAAAAGGACTCTCAAATCTATTTAATGTCCGAAGAAATGAAAATGTTGAAAAGCAAAATTATGGAAAAGGCAAAGGTAACCGAAGTGCAAATGAAAGAGAGAGAAGAGAAGGACCATAAGCTGATCATTTTGGAAAACACTGTCGTAGTTCTCGAGATGGAGAAGGAGACGTTGCATCGAGATCTACAGCAAAGAGAAGACAGCAGGATAGAAATGCAAGTTAGGATAACTAAGATAAATGAGGACTTGCAAAGCCTCCGCAAAGAGAACACAAGGAAAGAGAAGACCATTGAAAGTCTTAAGAGGGAAAGCGAGCAGAAGACCTCCAAGATCAACGACTTAGAGGACGAGTTACAAGTCCTTGTCGTTGAGAAACAGATGGCCCAAGAAAATGTGAAACAGCTCCACAAATGTAAAGCTGAATTAGCTGAGAAAAAGGAGGAACTGGAAAACCTCAAGGAGGAGAACTTGCAGAAAGATAGAGAGCTCCTCCGACTGGAAAATGAGTGCACCCTTAAGCAAATGGAAGTCATCCGTTTGCAGAAAGCATCTAAAACTGTTGTGGCAGAAAACCCGAAGGCAAATGGAAAGCTGAACGAAATGATAAGAAGGAAAGTTCAACTTGA
>NC_087204.1:8253138-8263138 GCF_015104395.2 Macrobrachium nipponense
AATTGCACTACCTGCCATGTCTCGTACCTACAGGTTTAAGATTTCCCCTAAGGTTAAGAACCACTGACCTACAGCGTTATTTGTTATTAATTCATGTTATTAATACAAGAAAATGCATTCCATGCCTACCTTTGCGTATGCAGGAATTAAAATTTTTTTTTTTACTCTTTACTTAGAACTGTGAAATGTGGAAGTTAACTAAAAGTGAAAATATTAAGCGCTGCATTTCTCTTTACGATTGTGCTTAGAAAACTCCATGACATATATTATATATATATATATATATATATATATATATATATATATATATATATATATATATATATATATATATGCCACGAGGGAAAATAAACAACGGTATATACCCTTATTTATTGATTTATCACGTTCCTAACTTTCGTGATTCAGTTTATACTATATATATAGATATATATATATATATATATATATATATATATATATATATATATATATATATACGTATAGTTCTTTTTTTTCTTGCATCAATGCTTCGCAAGAGAATTTCCCCTACCTTCCAATTTTATTCGCATTATGAAGATGTCTCTCCACCGACACAGATGCAATGTCTCAATTACGGGGTCCAAATTGGCTTAATATCTCATCGAACGGGTCATTTAATGACTGCAAGCTATGCATTCTTCTACGTGAGGTCATTACCATACCGCAAGCAATTGGGGTGAATCCAGAAACTCGTAACGCTCAAACTGCTGTTTATAATCTACGGAAATTTCTTGTAATGAGTATGAGAATATACACATTCCGTGGTGATAATCTTGATATATTTTAAAAAGCCCTTCTGTCTAGCAAGAAGCAAATGATGAATATCTGGAAACACAAAAGGCTTGCTTGTATTCCAAATCGACAGACTAAACACATGAAGTTCACGGTATTCTAAAACCAAACTGCATAAGAATAATGCATTGCCAAAGATTTAGTATCCTTACATAATATGCACTATATTATATATATATATATATATATATATATATATATATATATATATATATATATGATATATCATATATATATATTATATATATATATATATATATATATATATATACTATATATATATATATATATATATATATATATATATATATACATAACCAGGGGATAAGGACGAACTCAGCGCACATCACATTCTCATCCAGATCAGGGGCAGGAATTCAGAAGCAGAAGACACAGTATCCATTTATTCCAAGCTTTCGTGATTCATAATCACATCATCAGGGATATCTACAACAATAAAATACAATATATCAACAAGATATATATATATATATATATTATATATATATATATATATATATATATATATATATATATATTGAGGTAATAATAGTCCACACTTATGTAAAAAGGTGTATTAAAAATACATAAAAGACGGGAGCTTTCGTCTACTTGATCAGTAGACCTCATCAGACCGTACTGATTTTTCCTTTTTTAAAAAAAATATATACAAAGTCCCCCAAGGGAGATGAACGAAGCAAAACAAACTATCTCAATCATGTTATTCCCTCGTTCAAATGTCTTGAGATAGTTTGTTTTGCTTGTTATCTCCCTTGGGGACGGTTCCAGAGTCCTGCCTTTCCTTCGTGACCTTTTTTGTATATATTTTTATTTTTTTAAAGGAAAAATCAGTATGGCTGATGAAGGTCTACTGATCAAGTAGACGAAAGTCCCGTCTTTATGTATTTTTAATACACATTTTACATAAGTGTGGACTATTATTACTTCAGATATTCCAGTCACGTTATGGTGATTTTATATATATATATATATATATATATATATATTATATATATATATATATATATACTATATATATATATATATATATATATATATAAAGGCAAAATCCACGAGGGAGTGGTACTAGGCCTTTCGACTTATGGCCTTGACTTACAACTATCAGAAAACATAACTATATTAATGAATACAACTTCCCGAGCCGAGGGACTAGTACTAAATAAGGGCTCTCTCTCTCTCTCTCTCTCTCTCTGATCATTTACTACACCTGCCTTGTTAATTTTTTGCTAATTTCTCGTGAATAATACTTAATGAACATAATGGCAAGTATAGGTAAGCGTCTCTTATTTACTGTCTAAACCTGCGTTTAATAATGAGATTGGTCCCTCATACAGTGCTGCCAAAACCTCTAACCCTACACCCCCTACAGGAGACCAGACATTACCCTATAAACTCAAAATGACCCAACATTCTGCGGCTATGATAATAAATAAATCTTTAGTTTACGTTTATATGGAATATCAATGAATACTAATAAGCATAACTGAATCTCAACCTACTTGTTAACAATTACCCTACACTTGACAATATTCCTCTGCTGTCCAAGATTTTGCCAAAATTATTACCCTACGCGTAGGACCATTACCCTACACGTTGGCGGACACTGGTGTGGTAGAGTCTACAGTTCTAATGGCCGACTTTTTTACACGAAATTATTGTAGTGACTGAGAAAACCCAATTGTATTATTCCGAGACGAAAGGGAAACTTAATGCTCTCTCTCCATAAAAGTATTGAGCAGGCGGGTATATTCTGTTACAAACAAAAATGAAAAAGATACCTTGTGGATTGATACAATGTTCAGGTTTAAAACTGACACCAGATTTCTCTCTCTCTCTCTCTCTCTCTCTCTCTCTCTCTCTCTCTCTATCTCTCGCTCTCTCTCTCTCTCTCTCTAGAAGATATATGATATATTATATATATATATATATATATATATATATATATTATATATTATTATATATATTTATTATATATAATATATATAAATATATATTATATATATATAAATCTATATATATATATATATTATCATATACATACACACACACACACACATATGTATATATATATATATATATGTGTGTGTGTGTGTGTGTGTGTATATACACACACATGTGTGCGTGTATCGAATCCCTACGTAAAATCAGCTATGAACAGCCATTTTCACCCTGGTTAATCTTTTTACCAGTTTCTTTCTCCTTTTTTAAACACAGTAGAAATCCAAAGAATCCGCATGATGATGGTGGCGGCGGTGGTGGTATAGCCTTTTTACGCTTGGCCAACTCCCATGAAATCGAACCGTCCCTCCCTCCCACACGCTCGCACCATCCATAAAATCAGAAATTCTCACGCCCTTACCTCAGTTTTTGTATATTCAGCTCTGTATCTCTTTCTTTTTTCCGCCTTTACGTAATAATCTGTCAATAACTTACTGCCATACTGTTTCTGTCGAGTGGTAGTGATACTATAAGAGCTGCATAGGCCTAGTCACTTTGGCCTATTTGTTGACAGTCCAATAATATTAGTATGCAATTCCTATTTCCGTAATATTTCGATGAAAAATGATGGGAGCAACTGCCCCTTCCATCAAATTGCGAACGTGAAAACGTATTTCTGTACAGTTGGAATTTGTCATTGTCCTCGTATCATGGGACTATAATTACTCTTGGCTGTGAGATTCCTTGCGAACATATTTCAATTCACTTGACTTTCCTACTTTATTTTTAAAGGAACAACAGCCAGGGATACTCTTCTCCTTACCATCTCATTTTCTACTTTTATTATAAATGCATCCAACGGTGCGAACTAGTCTATCAAAGTAAAATCAAATAAATGAGCGAATAAAAAGATAAGAGTTGACGAGGTGGAAAGTGGAAACTCTCAGTCTGCCTAAAGGGCAGCCCGACTGGCTGATCATAAATTGGTTTTATTCCAGTAGCTATTTAATAATCGATTTTATTTCATTAGCTATTTTTTGACTGATTTTATTCAATTAGCTTATTCATAACTGATTTTATTCCAATTGCTATTAAACTGTAGAATAACAGCTGCAGTCTCGTGGAAACTAGACCGAACTACGCGTCAAAAGCCGTTGCAACCTTAGGTAAGCACAGCCTTGACCGATCGTCAGTGGAGCTGAGCAACCTCATGGAAATTAACACCTAAACAATGCAATAATAATAATAAACTCCAGAAATGTTATTGTACAGTCTCAAGGTACCTAGACCCAACCACAATGCAGGGTCCGCTATTGTAACTTACGTCATCATCAAAACCACTCTTAGAATTAACCTGCTCTATCGTTATCTTATTAATTAATGGACTAGTCAAGAAGATATAAAGAAAAATTGCATGAGTTAAACTAAAAATTTCACTTACCAAGTTACCAAGAAATGATAGAATGCGATTCGGGTTTTTGCACATAGGCCTAGGATTGCTTTCAGTACCGGACATGGTACGATCTCCGACTGTTAAATTTCAGCATTATTCGTCTAATTCGAATTATTTTCGGTACTAGCACTGTTCTGATTGTCTGAAAACTATTTTAAAAATAAACAAGACGTTACGACAAAGCCACGGAGCCGCCTCCAACGCCCACATGAACACGCTGCACTGGCGCCTTGGTACCTAACCGGCCGATAAAATTAGGTTTTAAACCCGATTTAAACATGATTAAATAAAACTTGAGCAACAGTACTGTATATGCAATTTAAAAATACGTTCCACAATAGAAGGTTTCAACTTAGAAACTATAGTATATTATTTATTGTAATAATTGTTCGTGTTACTAACACTATAGTTACTGTTGTGAGCCAACGCAGCTACTAAACACATCGGCTCCCGTCAGGTTGCACGAGTGAACCGCCAGAAATTTAAGTAATAAAATAATAATTCAATTTTATACACCTTCAGGATATGCTGTCTGCTAGGTAGTTACGAACATGATCAAGTAGCAAGAGTTTGTGATGGCATATAACCAGCTTAAACCTGAATTAAACTAATTATAAGTCCGTTTTACCGATAATGAAGTAAATGATATGGAAACTCTCTTACTAGTAAAGTGAATGATATGGAACTTTTACCAAAAATAAAACATATTATGAAGAGAATGATATGGAAACTCTCTTACTAATAATAAAACATATAATGAAGTGAATGATATGGAAACTCCCTTACCAATAATAAAACATATAATGAAGTGAATGATATAGAATCTCTTACCAATTATAAAACATATAATGAAGTGAATAGTATCAATAAGGCTGACGAACTTACAGCGAATGAAGTCACTCATAAAATAAACACTATCAGAATAATGCAAAGCATTACCTTAAGTTCTCTTGGGCTATTTTAGCGAATGGCTTCGAAAAAACGTAACATGGGCTCTCAAAAACTGTCCAGTTTGAAGTTCGTGTACTCTTTACATTCTGACAGTCTTGTAGCATCCGTCCATTACGAATAACTTTTTTTTATAAGCCAATTTCAAAGAAAAATGAAAGTCGTCACTGGACACCTCTTGCCAAACGTTTGATGTCCATTTTTTTTTTCACTCTGATAATGACAAATGAATGAAGATAGATCAGCAAGCACGCTGATTGTGTTCCAGTCAGCGTGACGTATTGTTACCGCCGTAGATTTCGACGCTGGGGAACGCGATTTCTTTTGTGAAAGGATTTATTTTTCACTTTGATGAATTACGAAAAAGGTATAAAGAATTGCGTAAAATCTATTAAGGTTTCATGTCACGTTGTGCATACATGCCATGCATAATGGGAATATGAGACTTATCATGATATAATAGTTTTACAAACGAAAGTCACATTCCTATGGACTTAACGTTGGACACGACGTGGAGAGATATTAAAAGCTGTGTGTGTGTATGTGTGTGTGAGTGTGTGGGAGTTTGAGAGAGAGAGAGAGAGAGAGAGAGAGAGAGAGAGAGAGAGAGAGAGAGATCCTTCCACAATCTCCCCCATTCAAACCTCTTCAGGGCCACGACTCTTATTTACAATTTTCAAAGCAATTTCGAAACTTTTTCATTAAAAATATAAAAGCATTTTCAAATCCTGTTTTTCAAGTATTTACACACAATCGTTACATACGACACCTAACAAGACACAGATATCTTATACCATTTTCGAATCCAAGAATGGTTTTCTCTGGAGTTACAGGAAGAGTTGAAATATCTTGCAGTAGCTTTCACTAGTTGTAGATGTACTAAAAGAATTCCATTTTATCTCCCTTAAAACTTCTGATCAGTCATAAACATTTTAAAACCCGTTTATTCGATAAACGTTCGACAATAATACTCCATTAAAAGAGAGAACAATAATATGCAAGCTTTCACGGAAAACTACCGCAACAAAATCTATGAAATAATGGTTGCAACGGAATGGAGGGAAATGGTGCATTCTTTTAATATACATGTTTTGGATTTAGTAGCGATATCATCACCGTTTATCTTCATTCCATATTACGACCAGCACCATCCACCCGGTGCAAACAGGTAGGAAGGTACATAGGTCTAGTGAAATTGGACCTTAATGCTAATCTTGCAATGTCAGTTTGGTTATTAAGCCTACTTTTACTATGTTTTTGCTCTATATGATCAGTTGTGCCTAAGAAAAGGGTCGTGTTAGACCGAAAGTTCTTGGCTATCTCGCCTTTCATTTTCCTCCGTGGCAAAACCTTGATTTATACATAGCATCACGTTTTATATACTTCGTGATCAAGTTATTCGTTTAGTGTAGTGTGTTTGGGGCTGGAGTGTGGTAGCGCAATTGGCCTAATATCACGCATTAATTTACTGTGTATAAAACAACAGTCCATTACCAACAAAACCCGGACTTCTCGCTCTCTCCATCCTGTCTCATCGCTCCTCTTCTCTTCGTCTCTCTCCAAACAGAGGGGGATATTTTTCACGACTATTTTTTTTTCCCCTCGTAAGCTGGTGTTCTTTATCGTAAATTGGGCCTAAATAACCCCTTGGATTTCAGCTTAACCGTCAGTCGAACTTCCTTCCAAAACTGAAATTAAACCAATCTCAGGTGAATTCTACGAGAGCGCTAATATTAGTTCATTATGATGATTTTTAAACAATTACAATCCGTCTTTCACTAAGCCAACAAAATGTTAATGGAAAAGGTATTTCGCTAACAAAGAATTACTCTTGAATTGTATCCATGCCAGCGAGAGTGGTACTACCTATTTTATTCCCGTACATACAATCGAAAATGTATGCACACAAATGCTAAATGTCGGCATTTTGGTACTGGAAATGTCTGTGAAAAGATAGATATTTGTTGTCTTTCAATTACGAGAAATATTATAAGAATATCACGTCTCTTTTACGCCATAAGCTAAGACCAAACAGTCTACTTGTGAAAAGTTGCAAAGAAAGTACGGATATGTGAATTGCAACTGTAAGTTAAAACAATATTAGCACAGGCACTAGAGATTGCCTATTCAAGTTATAACATGAGAACAATGTATTAGAGGTTACTTCACTATGTATGCTCACTAAAAATAAAGAAAAAAAATCTGCAACTATCCAAAAGGACATCACCCAACAAAAGTGCTATCTGGCAATGTTCCGTGAGCACGAGTCCACCTCACACTTGGCGAGTTTCCATCATGTCGTTATTTTTACGTTGAAAATTGTTACTTGAATAAAAGTTACAACTAAATCATGAAACATATAGTTGTGCAAATCACCAGGCGCAAGTAATTGTGTCTGCTTTTACACAAATAGAGCTTCGGTGCAACTTACATCGAATGCTGTCATTGCTCAAACTATACCAACGTTCAATCACTGACAGTTTGATAGGATTCATGAAGGAACTCTGGCCGACTGAATTATCCTGAAATAAAGCTCTTCCCTTTGAGCAATGAGGGGAAAGTTTGCTTCATTATTCGGGTTTCTGAATGTTTTGGTGTCTCCATGAAACTACTGATAAGGTCTTTGTGCCCAGTGCCTCTTATTCCAGGAAAGTGATCGATGACTTTGTGGAAAGATTACTGGCATGGTACTAGGTTCTATTCGTTTATCTTCCGCGCTACACAAATACTATACATATATATAATATATATATATATATATATATATATATATATCTATATATATATATATATATATATATATATAGTGTGTCTGTGTGTGTGTGAGAGAGAGAGAGTAATGAACTTTTATTAACTACAGGTATTCTCCACAGGGAGTATGAACCACGGCCTCTCCAAAGGCAATCCATCCGGCCAAATGAAATCAAGGGTGGGGGCCGGGTGGAGAGGGAGGGCGTCTGATAACCCTTCATCATGCAGGTCTTCCTGTGAGACGAATTCCAATTTGACAATGGAAGCCTGTCCATTGGACTCCGACGTAGTTACGAACCAAGGGAGGGGTGATAATCCCTAGACTAAACATTGGGAAATGGCTAGCGGATTCAGGGGCCAGGGGTTGGGCACCTGGCCACGTAACCTCCATGAAAATAATGACAAAGTAATAATACTGAAGATTTAGAAAATAATAACATAAAATTGGGAAAACGATGAACAAAATCTATCATAGGAATAATAATAAAATTAAGAAATCATAATAAAAATAATCTAGTGATAATGATAATGGATTCGGTATTTCCCGATAAAGCAGGCCATGGCTGTAGATTTCATAATTCCTACTTAAATACTGATACGGCTGAAATACTTCATGAGAGAGAGAGAAAGAGAGAGAGCGTAATGCCTACAGTGCACTGCATGAGGTGCACTGATGACACTATACCCCCCTACGAATGATGTTGTCAAATTACATGCAATCCTGTGATGACCAAATATGCGAGCTATCGTTAAATACGAAATCATGGAGTCACTGGACCAGAGGATCACGATTTCCTGTACGAGGACACACGAATATCGTGGGAAAGTGAGATGAAAGGACCCCCCAATATTCTGTCCCGTCAGATCGACGATAATGGTATAATTCCATCATCCCAAATGGATAGCAGATCGTACATTATGCCTTGGCATTCCGAAGAGATGAAACACAATTTAGCTTATAATCACGGGATTGCTAAAATGTTTTGGATAATGGGTAATCGGTAATTCGTTTATCATAATACAGGGTGTCCAAAAATTCCCAGTTCCATTAAAAGTATTTATTGCTCAGAAACCATATAACATGAAGTAATCCATTTTTTTTCGTAGAATGAAGTGCTCTGAATTGATAGTTGAGGAAATGTAGAACGTTCTACAAAAAAAAACTGCATTACTCTCTGTTATATGGTTTTTGAGCAATAGATACGTGTAATGGCACTGGGGTTTTATGGACACCCTGTATCTATAGATTACAATCCTCATGGGAATACCTGGCCATGAAGCTCTCTACCTTGGAAATATAAGATATACCAAAATACGATGAGAATATATATATAAAAAAACCAACTGGGGAAAAAAGGTGAATATAGGACGTTGATAAGACATTAGATTTTGTAATAGTGAACATTTTATGATTATGAAAGCTTAGCTGAACTGGCCTTATGAGAGTGATAGAGCCTGCCCTCACCTACGTTTTACAGCATTGCATTTCTTATTGTTTTTCGCAAAATAACATATCCCCTCATTTTGTTATCATGATTACAATGAATATAGAATTTAACCCCCAAAGACCAAACACTGGGACCTATGAGGTCATTCAGAGCTGAAACGGAAATTGAGAGCAGAAAGGTTTTGAAAGGTGTAACAGGAGGAAAACCTCAAAATAGTTGCACTATTAATCAGCTGTTAAAAGAGAGGGTGGATAGCAAGATGACGAAATTGCAGTTGAATAAAATGAACGAAAGGGGTACAGATAGGGGACGCTGCAAAGAATCTTAAGATGGCGGTGCACTGGAAGCAATAACCCACCCCCCCCCCCCCCATCTGTAATAACAGATGTATAAATATGAATGATTTTTGGAATATCGTAAAATAAGTATCGTAAAAGCGGTTTAGTAATAAAAAGTGTAATAGCAAATCAGCACACTTTTAATCATACAAGATATTGTGTGGAATAAGGGGGATAAATCATGACAAAAGAAAAAACGTGGATATTTTAAACAGTCGCTTGGAGCGTCTAGGAAAACCGGTAGCGAATGAACACCTCACATAAAACTCTAATCTGGGTCGTATCCTATC
>NC_087204.1:8268138-8373138 GCF_015104395.2 Macrobrachium nipponense
GTTAAAGATGATGGCAGCATCAGTGGAATTGATTTTATATATGGTCTTTTCAATTCTTCTTATTATTCTCTTCTCATCAGGGCTGATATTTGCTAATAGCTGGCCGATGTTCATATCTTGGTTAAAGAAATGTTTTCTAAAAATACTAATTTATTGTTATGATAACAAAAGTGGTTAACAGATCTTAGTCTAATGGCGTAATGGAATTCCAACGTTTCCAACCGTATCATCGCTTCATCTTCAAGGAAAGGTGAGCGTCAACTGATTGGAATGGTCGTTCGGCGTTATTTATTGTCCGTCCCAGGTGCTGCTGCGTTTTCATTGGCTGAACAAGAGGGATTAAGTCCCTGAGTCAAGCCGTCTTGCAGAGGTGGAAGCTCGCGCTGCTCTTCGCGTGCGGACGCTTGGAGACTGGGAGCGTAGTATTGGGCAGGGGCACCTGATTGGTCCGTTCGATCGGCTCTATGGTGGGCCGCCGGGCGGGCGGCCCCTACGTGCCACCGTCGAAGGAGTGCAGTTGTCTAATTGAGTGGTATTGTCGAGGCCTTGGGTCTCTCCTTCCCCCCCGATGTGTAGGGCCTCAAAGAGGCGGAGGCGACGGTGGTCTGCCGCCTTATCGATAATTACCAACCTATTAGGAAAATAATCCTCCTCCGAGTATTCCTTGTATTGTGGATGTTTTTTGCATGGTTATGGATGGCGCCTTCCTGAGCGTGGCAGGATATCCTCTTGGAAAATCGCATCGTTGTCATAACCGATGTAGGCCGCCGGGGCATTCCCGGACAGGGCATTTGTACTGATTGACAACGTTATTTTTCTTGAGAGGGTCCTGCAATCAACGGGTGGGGCTGGGTTGTTTTTTCATAATCAAGCCACTAGTCTTCTTGCGTTTTATAGTAAATGATCAATTTCACTTTTTTCGCTAGGGTCATGGGGGAGACGTTCTTTCGATGATGTTACGAGGGCTCTCTCGTCCTCTTTGTATTTCTTGTGAAATACTCCCTTGTAAAAGAGAGTGACGTCTTCAAGGGCGGCGGGGCGAGGCTCCTGCTGGTACCACTTATCGATATTTCTGCGAATGGCTTTTTCGATTGTACCGGTTGGAATACCCGTTGTTAATTAGAACTTGGGCAACACGTTCTAATTCAGTGTGCGTGTCCTTCCACGAAGAGCATTGTGAGAGAGAGCTCTTGATGAAGGCGCTGATTGCAGTGCGTTTGTATCTCTCTGGACACTCGCTCTCGCCATTCAGGCACATGCCCAGGTTCGTGGGTTCGTATACACTTGTGTTACGAAGCGTTCTTCTTGTTGCCCGACGAGGACGTCAAGGAAGGGGAGGCGACGGTCACGGCAATGCTCGATGGTGAAGTTGAAGTCTGCTGGTGGTCGTGGAAGGCTTGTCGCAGGCGCTCTATTTCTTCCACCGTGTTGCACTGATGAAGGTGTCGTCAATATATCGGACGTACATAGACGGTTTCTCGATGGTGGCGAATACCCGACGTTCCACAGCACCCATGTAGAAGTTCGCGAAAAGTACTCCGAGGGGAGAAACCCATCGCTACACCGTCTTTCTGTGTGTACATATGGCCTCTGTGGGTGGAAAAAGGGGCCTTTTTTTGTACATATTTCAAGGAGTTTTTTGGAGGGCATGCTCAGGGATATTTAATGGGGGCGTGGAGTCGTCTCTGTATACACGATCCAGAATTATCTGGATTGTTTCATCCACGGGAATTCCATTACGCCCTTAGACTAAGATCTGTTAACCACTTTTGTTATCATAACAATAAATTAGTATTTTTAGAAAACATTTCTTTAACCAAGATATGAACATCGGCCAGCTATTAGCAAATATCAGCCCTGATGAGAGGAATAATAAGAAGAATTGAAAAGACCATATATAAAATCAATTTCCACTGATGCTGCCATCATCTTTAACAAAACATGTTTGAGAGAGGGTCTCCTACCTTCATATTATTATTATTATTATTATTATTATTATTATTATTATTATTATTTATTATTATTATTATTATTATTATTATTAAAAAAAATTATTATTATTTTTTCCCATTTTTATATTTCTCATTTATGTTATTATTATCATTCTAATATATTTTTTTTTTATTTAGCAATTATTATTTTATTTTTTATTTTTTTATTATTTTTTCATAGGGTGGGCGCACGTGTCCAGGCCAACCCCCACCCCCCCACCTCCTCCTCCTCCTCCTGGATCCGCTAGATCCAGTGAAGCGTTTCAAAGGTTTGTTTACCTACCCGAGGACTTCATATACGACGTTGAACTAATTAAGTTTTCCGGAATTGTTTTCCCTTGTGATCATTTTATTATATTTTTTTTTTCAAAGTCAATTTATGAGTTTACCTACTCTGATTTTAACTGACTGTAGAAGTGACTGAATTTAATCAAAAATAAAGGGAAAAGATGGACCAGAGAACCATAATAGACGTCTACGATATTCTTATGAAAGACGATGAAAGAGAGTTAGGAGAATGTCAGTAGGAAGTGATGACGAAGAATTTTACGATATCCCCATGAAAGATAATCAATGAAAGTTGGGAAAAGGTCTATGCTTATTTCGAGATACTATATCATAACGTGTTCCTCACTGAGAAAGTGATTAGCTTGTATGACAGAATAATTCACATAATGAACAGTTATTTACTACTGTTTCACTATCAGTAGCAAAGTCTCTAGGAAGACACAAGCAATTGGTTCTACGTTAAGAAGAAACATGTACTGTACACTTATTGCATTATAACACCAGCGAGCTTTGTTAAGCAGTTTCCTGGCACCGTTGTCCATTAAAGCTAATATCATTATGGTCTTAATGCCTTCAGTGAATTACCACGTCCTAATTTCAGTCTAATTAGGCAACAGCAGCCAAGCGCACGTTACGGCCAACCTTCAAATTACCTGTTTCATTGCAGTTTGTAATTTCACTGCTGAGTGAGATGATATCCCACATGGCTGATACTTGCTTCAGTGCGAGAGGGACCTCCGTAGAGGAGTAGCGCCGTCAGTGCACCTCATGCGGTGCACTGTAGGCATTACTTAAGGTTTTCTTTGCAACCTGCCTTCGGCCCCTAACTGCAACCCCTTTCGTTCAGTTTACTGCACCTCCTCTCATATTCTCTTTCTTCTACCTTTTTCCATCCTCTCCTAACAACTGCGAGGTTTTCCTCCTGTTACGCCTTTCCAACCTTCTTACTGTCAATTTCCTTTTCAGCGCTGAATGCCCTCATTAGTTCCAGCGCCCGGCCTCTGGCCTAAATTCTATATTCAGTTCGATTACCAACGAACTAGGAGAACATCTGGCGTCGAATATATGACATTGTAAATGCATTAATAATCACCGAGACCTTTAGTCTTGCGAACTTGACACGCCACCTTTTTGTAGTATACGGCAGATAAAATAAAGGACGAATCTGGAAATTTTCACATTTGATATGTAACTGGGACACTGGACTATAAAACATGTTTTCCTGCAGTGGCGAGATTTTTGGCGAGCAGATTTTTAGTCCTCGGTATTCAGCACCACGAACTCGGCTGCTTTTTTTTTTTTTTTCTTTCTTTCTTTTTCGCGACTATGCATATGACAAACAAAGAGTTCTCGTAAAAAAAAAGTTTGCTGGAACTAAAGAATTCACATACGCGGGCTATTTTTTTTCTTTTTTAGGAAAGTTAAAACGTGTTCCCGTAGAGTACCTGTATTGACAGACGGCGAAATTCAAAGCAACCCAACAACAAATTATTAATAAATAAACAGCTAAGAAGCCAATGCTTTCAACAAATTTAGAAACTACCAAGGAAAATATTTATGCTTAAAAAAAAATAAATATGTTGTCGCAGGCTAGGCATTTTTATTACTGTTACGTTATAGCTTTTATTTGCCATTCACCAGTCGCACGCACCATCTCTCTCTCTCTCTCTCTCTCTCTCTCTCTCTCTCTCTCTCTCTCTCTCCTTTAGAAACTCGAGTTTTAGCTATATCTCTGGTTAATGTAAGAAGTATGCACTTGTACCATACTTAAAAACTCTCTCTCTCTCTCTCTCTCTCTCTCTCTCTCTCTCTCTCTCTCTCTCTCTCTCACCTCTTTAGAAACTTGAGCTTTAGCTTTACCTCTGGTTAATGTAAGAAGTATGCGCTTGTACCATACTTAAAAAAACGTCGGGGAAGAAAAAAAATAAAAAAGGAAGAAAAATTGACTAAATTCTGAAGAATATTCCTCCCCACATAATCTCCGTAAATTGAGGGAAGCGAGTAATATTTCCCGAAAGTTCCTGCAGTTTCCGGAACCCTCTCAATAAGTACGATTTTTTTTTTACTTTGTTCTAAAAGTTTAAACATTTATTAGGTGCGGAAGTATATTTCCTATCGTTTTCTTTGGCTTTTATTCCTGGTACTCATATACTTAAATCTATTCGTCTTACATGACATTAAGTCGTTTATCATGGGTTTAGGCATTAAATGTATTCGTCTTACATCGACGTTAAGTCGTATATTATGGTTTAGACACAATTAGGTGTTGGAGGGTTCACATATTGTATGTTATTGGAAAGAGTTTTGTATAATGATCAAAATAAATTCATCACGATGCTGTCTGACTCCTTTAACCAGGTATTGCTGTGTTGTTTGTCACCTTTTATGCAGGTATTACTTTTGTGACTGTCCCTTTTATCCAGGTAATACTGTGGAGACTGTCCCTTTTATCCAGGTATTACTGAGGTGACTGTCCCTTTTATCCAAGTATCACTATGATATATTTGCATGGTCTCAAGTACACGAACTAGGGTGTAATAAACCCATAGAGTTTATTTACCACATAAGTTACTAGGGAAGGGGCGTTGAGATTGGGGAAGGTTTTTTATTTTTGGGAATGGGTACGGGTTTTGAAACCTACCCTATTATTTAAGTTGGGTCAGGTGATGGCCACGTGCCAAATTTTGTCTAGATCGGTCGAGCAGTTCCGATTTCTATAGCAAACGAACATAAAAGAATACAAACATTCACTTATATATATATATATATACTATATATATATATATAGATATATATATATATATATATATATATATATATATATATATATATATTCATATTCCATATACATTAAAGCACCAGTAATCAACATGCACAATAGAAGAAACGTAAGTCCATTGTAAAATACATTATGAAAAAGGCATTATGAAGAATCATGAGGTAGCCTATGCATGAAACGAACCCTCTTTTGGCCTTTTCCTCGGAATTCCCTAAAAATTCGTATTGGAAGGTCATTGTTTTCCATAAGATTGAAAGAGACCTGGATGAATTTAAGCGGTGTAATCAATAAGCGAATGTAATTAAAAATCCGTGAATTTGGAAGAGCGTCAGTTCCGTCGTGATGTATTTTGCCTGAAAAGGTCTGGAAATATGCCGAAGGGAAAGTAGTATACCATTTTGCATGGCGAAAATTATTATTTATACAACTTAATGAATATTCGACATGGAATATACATTTAGCAATGTATATTTCTTCCATCCTACCTCAGCAGGTTGGTGATATAGATCATTTTAAGGCGATTGCGTGGACAGTGGCGTCATTTCAGATTCTTTATTTTTGGGGCGGGGGGGTGGGGGGGGGGGGGCGGGGGGGGGGTGGGGGGGGGGGGGTTAGTGTTTTGGAGGGCGGCGAGCCCTATCAGCTTGGAGTAGGGGGCCCGCTGTAAGGCCCCATTCTCGTAGAAATCTTTGGAAAATTGTGCTCATTTTGGAACATTTGAAGCCATATAAAATTCGCCTTGGAGTCATTATTATTATTTTATTATTATTATTATTATTATTATTATTATTATTATTATTATTATTATTATTATTATTATTATTATTATTATTATTATTATTATTATTTTCTAAAGGGTCCACAATAATACAAAGTGTAAAATGTCCGTGTATAATTTTGAAGACTTTACAGAAAGCTTTCGAACCCTTCCCTGGGTTCATCTTCAGTCAGATTTTGGACTGAAGATGAACCCAGGGAAGGGGTTCCAAGCTTTCTGTAAAGTCTTCAAAATTATACACGGACATTTTTTTTACACTTTGTATTATTGTGGACCCTTTAGAACTTTATATATACTCTCGTGATAGAGAGTTTTTTTCCCTATTATTATTATTATTATTATTATTATTATTATTATTATTATTATTATTATTATTATTATATTATTATTATTATCATTTCAAAGGTTAGGTCAGGGGGCTAAACCAAGTCTTGTGGGGGCCAGCAGTGTCTTCGTCAATGGCCTGGAAACCGGGCTTTGGTCAGGGACCTAGTACGTACACAAACCCCAGTCTCTTATTTACCACCTGGTGTAAGAAGTGGGATATATAATATATATATATATATATATATATATATAATATATATATATATATTATAATATATATATATATATATAATAGAGATATTAGATATATATAATTATACGATATAATATATATTATATATAATATATATATAATTATATATATATAATATAATATTATATATAATCTATATAATATATATATTATATATACATATATATATATATATTATTATATATAATATATTCTTATATATATATAGTTCATAGATAGATAGGTAAATATTCAATGACACTGTAAAATGACATTGTAAATAAACTTTATTATGCCGTCCACAGCAAATCATTTAAAGAAATTTACTTTCCAAACAGCTCACACGTGTCGGGGACGAAGCCAGAGACGGGACGAGCAAGAGAATGATTGGAACGAGACCTGCCCTTGGAAACAGGTAAGTTTCTGAAGAAGGTTTCCTCTGTATTTTATTTTACTTTCAAAGTTCTCTTATTTCCCCTTGTGTTCAATTAATAGATTTCGCTTCGCGATTATTGAACGTCTGCCTATTTAATTCCTTATCACAATTATCAGTGACGTGATAACTGAAGGATGCAGTGATCACTTGACCTCGTATGATTCCTGTTCGTGAAATCATTTCTTGTCCATTGATCACTGCACGCATTTGGTATAAAGATCCTGTTTATGGTATTTTAACGAATAATCGCTTTTTTGTCACACTGCATCGACATGCAGTACGGAAATATTTACGTATTGCTATTTATATCAATAGATTTACCAGATTTAAACCAAACACGGGAAGAGTATAGCACTAAAAACATAAGAACATATGTGTGTAATCTTCATTTAATGAGGAAGTCAAAGAAAGGATTATCTCGTGGATTATAAAAGGGAAATTGAAATGCGGGACAAAGAAAAGGGTAGTGGACACCAAAGTTGGATTTATGTTGACTGATGCAGAATTTTTAGTGGACGTATCTGTGTTGGCAAAATACCTTTAACGTCTTTTCTCTGTCCGACTGTTTGTTTGTTTGTCTCTCGCCGTGTGTGTGTGTGTGTATGCGTGTGGGCAGCTGTGAAATTGTCATGTGGAGCTATAAATACGCTCCCAAAAAGCCATTTAATACAGTTCCTTGTTCGGGATAACGTTAGAGGAAGGCTTCATTTGAATAAAGTCCGAAATTGCCTGTAAGCAAATTTCTGTATTTCTCTCAGTTGTTATATGAGAATATCCGTCGTTAATATCATTTCTGTAAAAAAAAATAATAAAAAGGTTCGTGATGCGAAAACTAAACACCAAATTAATGTGGACAAAATATACGCTCTTGATTAACATACAATTTTCCTAAAGGAAAATATTTGGACAGACCATTATCAATATTTAATACCTGACATTATGCCAAAAAAAAAAAAAAAAAAAAACAAAAAAAAAAAAAAAACAAAAAAAAAAAAAAAACTATATCGTGTTTGAAATGTATCATTCACGTTCCACAATGAATAATTGTGCGATTAACTAAATCCATAATAGTGACGAGATACCACCCTTGCATAAGAAAAACAAAGGGAGAGGATTACTAGGAATTGTCTCAGAGTCGTGACGTAAATTCCCGAGATGTATATTTGTAGTATATTCAACTAACTACGGTTTTATTCTTGTTTTTTTTTTTTTTTTTTTGCCATGCCCCTAGGTTAGGTTAAGTTAGGTTAGGTTAGGTTGGGTTAAGTTAGGCTAGTTCTGAATTCAAGTAGTAATCTGGGTGTGGAGAACGTAATGAGATTATTTTTAAGAAGATTCTATGGCTAGTTTTTAAGATATGGCTAACCGCTTTCTTCAGGGGAAGGTTACGATACTCGGTTATATTTCGGGACAAGCAGTCAAGCACCTGCATTGGCGTTTTTGTTTGCTTTCCACCAGGGGGGGGGAGTTTAATAACCCAATCCACGTGCTTGCATGCCTCTCTACCATTCCGTGCCATTCCCGGTGTTTTAAAAAATATCTGGGAATATTTTCCATATGTATTCAATGACAAATCAAAATGCATTCGCATCCCAGCTTCATAATCCTGCCGCCCTCAAAATGGACACGTTCACTTCATCGAAAAAATAAATAAATAAATAAAAATACAAATAAAATCAAAAGTGCCATGCTTCGTATTTCGGGCCGAACAAATATTGTCATGATATGAACGAATTTCAGTTGAATGAATGACTAATAGCCGGTGATATGATTTGCTGGACGAGCGGTTGTCCAGGAACATTTACTTTGTATCTCTTTAACGAATTGCATTACTGCAAGATTTTTAATGCTGGAATTTTTTATGTTGTAGATGCAAGGAAAACAGTGTTTCCGCCTCAGAGGCGAGTTCGATTCTCGGGCATTCCGTTGAGGCGTGAGAGTTGTGTAGTATTTCTGGTGATTGAAGTTCACTCTCGACTTGGTTAGGAAGTCACGCAAAGCCGTTGGTCCCGTTGCTGAATAACCATACTGGTTCCATGCAACGTAAAACACCATACAGACAAACAAACAAACAAACGGAAAAACTAAAATTGATTACAATATGCGGCTGGTAAACTCAGTCTATAAATACTTTACTATAGGCAGGGTTTTCTCTTTTTAAACTGTAATGTCTTCTGACTACGTACATATTAACTTCGTCTACACGTATAAAATGCATCAGATGAAGAGAAAGAGAGGAACTGACGAAAGAAATTATAAGAGTTTTGCTTATATTGCTCTTCACGCTTCACTCGCGCGTTAAGCATGTGTGTTCACAGAATGCGTTTGGAACTGACTTCAGGATGGAAGACACGAAAAAAATAAAATAAATAAAAATATCAGAAAAAAAATTGCATACATCGGCAAAGTTTAAATGATAGGAAATATCTGAAATAGCAGCACGTTATTGGAGTGACTGGTGTGGAAAGCTTTTTATTTTTTATTTATTCTTTATTATTGTTGCTTCAGTCCTTGGTTGAATTCACAACAGAACACATACAAAAAAATATAACTTAAATGTAGGATAAGTTATATTCTATATATATTTTGTTAAGAATCATTAGGAAGCATCTGGTTTGGCAATTTTGAGGAATAGCCACTGCACTGCACTTGTTTATTTATGTACAGTAAGACAAAAATGTCATTCAAGTATTTTGTTGTCAACTGGGTTGTTTTTATATGCAATTGGAAGTTAGGTTTTTTTTTTAACCTCATATTCCAGCGGATTTTCTGATGCAGCCACGCCACTCTCTCTCTCTCTCTCTCTCTCTCTCTCTCTCTCTCTCTCTCTTTTGTAGAATATTCAAACCCCATGAATGACTTTTGATATGAACGGGAACATATGAAATTATTTTCGATAGAATTAAGTTTTTTCTCTTTCGAAATCCTTCAGAGATGAATTGAAATAATAATAATAATAATAATAATAAATAATAATAATAATAATAATAATAATATAATAATAATAATACACAGATTGATTTTCACGCTATTGTGTATTTCTTAGCAATAATAATAATAATAGTAATAATATTACACCGATTTGATTTTCCCGAGATTGCTAATTTCTAAGCAATGATAATAATAATAATAATATAATAATAACTAATAAATAATAATAATAATAATAATAATAATAACAATAATAATAACAATAATAATAATAATAATATATTTTATTGGATATAATGGCATTATATTCAATACAACATGTTTGAAAGAAGGTGTTTCTAGAAAACAACAACAACAACAACAACAATAATAATAATTGTTCATATTCCAAGTATTTGAAGATATCTTGATGTATCAGTAGACCCATTTATATCTTGACCAACTTTACCTTCGTAGAATCAATCGAAGTCCTTCACACTACGTATTGAATAACGAAAGGAGACACACGCAGAAGGAAAGAAACGAACATAGAAATAAAGAAACTGAACTGGAAAATAACAGGGGGGAGAGGAGGGAAAGAGATTAGGGTGTGGGGAAAGGGAAAACTGGTTGTGACACACCCCCCCCAAAAAAAAAAAAAAAAAAAAAACACGGGTTTCTACCTGTCAACGGCTCGGTTAATTGGAAGGAAAAATATTTCCCCGGGACATGATGCTTACTTTTATGTATGTTCCTGTTTTTTTTCTTTCTTTCTTTCTTGTTACTCGGTCTCACGTCCACGACAGTTAGTATTCACACACGCGGAATATATTAGAAATTCTGCGAGGAAGAAATTCTAGAAAAAGTTCTGCAATCTTTTCTAGTTTTTAACTCGAGTCTTACTTGCAGCATTCCTGAAAGACTAATGTGATACAATGAAGTTAACGCAAGTATTTCTAACACTGTACCGTAATAATAACGCATGACGCAAGTATTTTTACACTGTACTGAAATAATGACGCAAGTATTTTTACACTGTACCGTAATAACGACTTTAGTATTTTTACCCTGTACTGAAATAATGACAAGACAGGGTAACGATTTAGACACGAAGAATTTATTGACAAAAGACAAACAAACACCGTAAAAGATATCATTAGTCAGGAGGTGTGGTAAATATGACAAGGCGTGATCCGACCTCCAGCTTACTCGGGGCGCGTGCTAAAATCTATGGTCATAATAGAGTGTTGTTTCACCAACAAAAATTAAAATAAGCACGCTCAATTTTATTAGAAATAATTGCTCTGTAATGTTTAACATGAGCATTATTAATTTTTTTTTACATTTTCATTCTAATAACTAAATGATAAATATCCTATCCTAAAATTCCTGTATCTTTAACTCAACGCGAAACACCTTTTTCAGGCCTTTTTAGGCTTGTCCATAGGGATAGGAAAGACCTATGGAAAGGCCTAAAATAGATACAGGAATTTTAGGATTGGATATTTATGATTTATTTATTAGGATAAGAATTTAAAAAAATAAATAAATAAATAATGTGCATGTTAAACAGTACAGAGCAATAATTTCTAACAACAACAGCAAAGTAGTTTGTAGGCTTACACCCCGAGTAAGCGAAAATGATGGACGTCACGATATACTGGCCATCATCGCCGAGGTTCTCCCAGACCTTCACCAAAAGAGAAACCGTTTCCAGACCCCCATCAGGCAAAATGTGAAGCCATAAATCCTGCCCTTTTGCCCTCTGAGGATAAGAGCTCTCTGGAACGGCGCGATCATTGTATTCACATCCAGATGATGGTGTGATATTCGTTCTGAAGGAGTGGGACTCATGTCCTATTGTCCCCTCACTGGGATGTGGTGTCAAGTTTAGCTTTGCCAGAATGACTTACCAGTGAGGTGTCATAATCATAACTGATTTTATTTTATGTATAAAACGGCCTTACTCCAGGAAATATCAAATCAAAGTGACCTGGTGACCTTGCATCTATAACAAAATCCATTTATATTAAAAAGTTGATTAGTAACACAAAAATTATGTTTTCATTTCTTTTTCACCATGGTATCAATATATAGTCTGTAGGATCACATTTCCTTCTGAAATGGACGAGTTTGATTGATAAGTCGCTCTGAACCGAATATTGGTGGGCTTTCCATCTCACTTGACACACAATTCAAATTCGCGCAAGGGAAACAGATATATGATTATAATGTGTAAGGTTTTATTCTATAATATTTGCAATGTCATTTTTATACGGAATTGCAACAGAGCTTGACTTTGAATTAATCTGACTGGCGTGCAGATACCGTAAGGATTACGACCATGAGGTACGCAGATATATGTCACTCATCTCTGTTTCATTATCACGCTTCAGTGGCTTCACCCGGGAGCTATAATTAATCATTATCTCCGGTGTGAGATGCAGTAGTAGTCATAATTTCATTGTATTCTATTGCTGGAAATACAGATAACATAACACAAGTTAAAGATGGGCCGAAGTTTCTTCGGCGCAATCGAATTTTCTGTACATCGTGTACTATAATCAAGGCCACCGAAAATTGATCCGTCTTTCGGTGGACTCGGTATAAAGCTGTATGAGCCCCGTGCCATGAACCTTTAACCACGGCCTGTTGGTGGCCTGGCATGTATCGTTTCCAGACGCACGATTATGGATAACGTTAACCTTGAATAAAATCAAAACTACTGAGGCTAGAGGGCTGCAATTTCGTATGTGTGATGTTTGGAGGGTGGATGATCAACATGCCAATTTCCAGCCGTCTAGCCTCAGTAGTTTTTAAGATCTGAGGGAGGAAGGGAAAAGTGCGGACAGAAAAAAGTCCGGACGGAAAAATATGCAACGGACAGACAAAGCCGACACACTGGTTTTCTTTTCAGAAAACTAAAAAATAAACAGCTATTTTATCCCAGTGTCATAAAAAAATGGCACCCAAGTCAGCACATAAATATTTTTCAGAAATGGGTTGTTATCCAATCATCTTGAGGTATATTATTATTATTATTATTATTATTATTATTATTATTATTATTATTATTATTATTATTAAAATAGTTTTTCTAGACCTCACAGGGCTTGCCATCTTGAGGTTCAAAATCTGTTATATAGTACCAAGCTAATCATCGGAAACAAACTGAATTTTATTCAGTCCTTTTCATAGTAAGAAACTAGATCAAAATATTTTTGTGTACGACATTAGTTACGATAGTGAAGTCAAAACATTTCCAGAAATAAATTTTTGGTCAGTTTTTGGTTTGCAACATTTTGTTTTAGTAGATAGCTGTGGTAACTTTGGGAACAATGTATACTCTTTAAGATATTGAAAACATTCCTGTTTCAATTCTGGAAGCGAATAGTCTCAGACCACCTGTACAAAAGTAGAGAAATAGCCTCTCTCTCTCTCTCTCTCTCTCTCTCTCTCTCTCTCTCATAATTCCTTTTTAGTCTTCCCGACCGTTTGAAGAGCAAACGACCTAGAGAGCTTCACGTGTCCTCATAAGTGAGATCCTTCTGTCTCGACAACACTGGCATGAAACAAACACTTACAGCGATGATAGCACAATATGTAATACATTTAGTGGACATTTGGTCACCCTTTTATCCTGCCCAAAGTACCAAAAGACCCACCATCACTACAAAACAGCTGGTGCAAATGGCACTTGACGAGTTATTGATACCAGACTGCGTCATTGCCGGAGGCGGAGCGTTCCCCAAGTCATCCACTTTGCAGCTCATAATCTCCCTCTTATTATCTTTATTATCCTGACCTACTATCCTCTTGACAGTGTCCTGGATGGCAAAGAGTTCTTGCTTTGTAGCAGCATTTTTGGAAACGCTAAAACCTTTTCGCTTACTCGGGGAGTAAGCCTGCAAACTGCTCTGTTGTTGTTTTTGTTGTTCTTGTTGGGGGTAGTAAAGGTCTGTGGAGGAGCCTAAAAGGGTCTGAAAAGGTGTTTCACGTCCAGTTAAAGATACAGGAATTTTAGGATACTATGTTTATGATTTATTTATTAGAATGAAAATGTAAAGAATAAATAATGTGCATGTTTAACAGTACAAAAAAAAATTATTTCTAATAAAAATATAGCGTATTTATTTTAATCTTCGTTGGTGAAACAGGGATCTATTTTACCGCAAGTTTTAGCACGTTTTAATTTACGTAAATTTAGCAATATAATATTTACAACTTATGCGTCTCGAGTAAGCTGGAGGTCGGATAACGCCTTGTATTTAAGCAGATATTTCTTCCTATAAAAGGCGTGGTAGATCGACGGTGACCTAATTTAAAAAAAAAAAAAAAGCTTTCTTGTCGCTTAGTTATTTATTTTGTTGTGTGATCAACAGAGAAGTGATTTCCTGTAGACTGTTTAACATCAATCAACACTGAGTGTGAGGAACAAAATACGATGCTTAAATTCCAAATACATAAAACTGGCTTAGACACAAAACGCTGATAACCATATAGCATTATCATTTAGTCACTGTTTTCTTAGAAGTCTAATCTAATAATAATAATAATAATAATAATAATAAAAAAAAAAAGCGACAATACACATTCCTCTGAAATATACCTTTCAGATTAACCGTGTCTAATTTCAAGTGATATAGAAATACGAAACCAGAAGAAATATATTTTCGAGCACTTTTCCAATACCCAACATCGAGAGACTAATTTTTATGGCTTTACTAGAAAAGTTGTGAAGTTGAAAATAATGTCATTGACAGCGGAGCCAAATTGAAAACTCCAGCGACCTGGAAAGGATTTGAAGGTCACTGTATCTTATCTTACGCAGACAAATATCCCGACGTACACATAAACTCTATAAACTTTAGCCGTTGGCTACAATTCCATATATCAGTTTCAGTCACCGAGCTGAAACGTATCCAAAATTTTCACTTTTTACTTTTATCAGTTTCTATATTGATTTTTTATTAAGTGTTTTTTTTATGATGGCACAGTCGAGGTATCTGGACAACGTATAATGCTGTATGAGCAGCGACCAATGAAACGTGCAGCCACTTCTCGGTGGGGTCCCGTCCTGTAGCGTTGGCAGACGTATTATCATGGCTAACTTCAACCTTAAATAAAATAAAAAGTACTGAGGCTAAAGGGCTACATCTTCGTATATTTGATGATTGAAGGGTGGATGATCGACATACTAAGTTGCAGCCTTCTAGCCTCAGTAGCTTTTAAGTTCTGAGGGCGGACGGACAGACAAAGCCATCTCAATAGTTTTCTTTTCCAGGAAAATAAAAATGCACCTACGAGAGACAGAGCAAGATCATGTGATGGGGGCTATCAGTGAGATTTCCGTGAAGCTCACGTTATGAGTAGGCCTAGCATCTATTGTTTATGTGCGTCAGGGCCAAGCAGATTTTTGTGAAAGCATAGAATTGACTGTCTGAAATGCTGTCGACATGAATACATATTATTATCACTCAGCGAAAAACAATCTCGCAAACATAACAAGAACTTGATAGATGATTCAGGGATGTCTTTTATAAATGTTCTTTTTCCGTCTTATGCGTTGCTGGAGGTAATGGTCCTTACGAATTCCTTTTCGTTTTTTAATACCTCCAAAAAATCATCCACAGAGAAAAGTCGCCTCAGTGGCGTGGTGGGTTTGTTCTTGGCATGCCACCTCGGTGGCAGCGAGTTCGATTCTCGGGCATTCCTTTGAGGGGTGAGAGATGTGTATTTCTGGCGACAGAAGTTCACTCTCGACGTGGTTCGGAAGTCACGTAAAGCCGTTGGTCCCGTTGCTGAATAACCAGTGGTTCCATGCAACGTAAAATCACCATATAAACTAACATCCACAGAAAAAAATCTGACGTTTTTATTTAACGAACAGGAGAACTGTCTTGTTTTGTTCGGACGCAAAATGTTTCTGCATAAAATAGGTCCTTGCTTCAACAACATAGAATTAATTCGTACCCCAAATTAAATGGTGGAGAAAGTCGTGAGCATCAGTAGACAGATGATATCTGTTCTCCTTTCCTGGACAGATAGCGACCACCCTCTCAGCTCGTGAAGTTCAGAATTTCCCCAAACCTCCAAAACCCTCTGGTCCTCCGGCAATTTTGGACGCCACAGCGTAAGCCAAAGAGACATTTGAAACGTACCTTGACGTATCTTGAACCTTTGGGTAGAAATGTGTTTTTTTATACATATTTTTTTTCTATTTTGATATCAGTTTTTATTATTCATTACCGTTATAAATTAAGTAAGCGCTCATTATTACTATTCCAAATTCCATACATCGACCTCATTTATGGACTGGGCCAGTTCTGTAACGAATATCTAAAGCTTTTGTTAGAAATGCTATAGAAGCTAAAAGAAGGATGTTCAGTACAATGATTTCCATCGTTCGCTGCCTATCTCTACTTCTGAATAACCGTCGAGTGTTGAAAAAGGAAGTCGAGCTCAAATTTAAGGTTCGTCTTGGCGATACTGAGTCCATAAGTTTTAGATTGTCATTTAGTGCCAACGTAAATAGCTGCAAAAATTTCTTGGTATAGATGTCCTATTCTGCAGGTTTCTGCAGTGGCGCTATCAAAATCGTATAAGTCATTCTGATCACGAAGATCCGAGTTCCACTCCCACCTGTCTGTAACAGATTTCTTCGAGCGGAAAGAAATGCCGCCGGAGAAAGAATTGTATCGTCCTATCATATTTACTTCTTTGTCGTATAAGCGTAGTGCATTCTTAGTTTTCTGTAAAAGAAAACTATTGTTGCTACTTTATCTGCCCGTCCGCCCTCAGATCTTAAAACCTACTGAGGCTAGAGGGCTGCAAATTGATATGATTATCATCCACCCTCCAATCATCAAACATATCAGATTACAGCCCTGTAATCCCATTAGTTTTTATTTTATTTAAGGTTAAAGTTACCCGTAATCGTACTTCTGACAGCGCTGTAGGTACCAAAAACGTAGGCCACCACCGGACCCTGGCTGAGTTTCGTGGGCCGTGGCTGATTGCGCCGAAATTTCTCACTTGTTTTATGATGGCAGTATGCGAAAAGTATAACCGACTAAGATAACAATATATCCAGTTGATTTCATACAAGCTCGGTATATGACACAGAAAGATTTCAGTTACTGTTTTCAAATGCCACAAAAGTCCAAAATGCTGCAAATCTGTTTAAAGAAATACAAAAAGGCATCTTCTCCGGAAAACATTATTAAGACAACCTTCTTTCTCCCAAAGATCTCCAAAAGCTAATTTAAACCCTAAAAGTCTTTGAATATTAAGCGAATCTAACCCATTTCCCAAACAGCGCATCTGTTTACGAGGAGTTCAGTACTATCCCATTTTTTTCAGTAACAGATTTTAAACTTTTTTGCTTCCTTCACGCATAAGTGAAAGTGCCACAATCACTTTCCATTCACCATTTCACTTATAAATTCACATACGGCAGAAATAATGTCTTTCGAATGAAGATGAGTATATCTTAGTTTAGCCAGACCACTGAGCTGATCAACAGCTCTCCTAGGGCTGGCCCGTGGGATTAGATTTTTTTTTTTTTTACGTGGCTGGGAACCAATTGGTTACCTAGCAACGGGACCGCCAGCTTTATTTTGGGTTCCGAACCACATTATATCGAGAAATGCATTTCTAATCACCAGAAATAAATTTCTCTGATACCATATAACCCACTCGTCCAACGAGAAGCTCACATGAAGTTAAAACAACTTGATATGTATCTATAAAATGAAGTTGTATCAAGCATTCTTTTAGCAAGGATACCGCGAGCGAAGTTTTAATCTTTGTTTGATTAAACCCTCTGATGTTCCAGTTTTCATCTCTTACAGATATTTTTATGTTTACAAACTCTACGAGAAACCTGTTTGCCCGCCTTGATTCGGGTACCATTAAAGTTTAGCTTCTTTGGTGTACTTTCCTTTCGAGATAAAAGTCCAAAATTCTTCGGAAATTAAAAAAAAATACTCCTCGGAAGGAAAAGGTCGACTTTCGAGACATAAAAGAGAATTTCTGCTTTGACTTCGGGTAAAGAATGAAGGAAGCCTGACTCCCAGATACACTGCTTGTTGACGTGTGATTAATCAAACCTAGGATTTTTTTTTTTCTTATTGTGGTCTTTCTCGAGTGGCTGTTTGTCAATTAGTGTTTTTATTATCAAGAACCTTTGTCCACTCTCTCTCTCTCTCTCTCTCCTCTCTCTCTCTCTCTCTCTCTCTCGTCATATTGCAATACCAGGTTAACAAAATTTTTAGAATTAGGAACCTTTGTTGTCTTCCCACCTCTCTCTCTCTCTCTCTCTCTCTCTCTCTCTCTCTCTCTCTATGGTTGTATTTGTAAAAACAAGGTTGAATTTTTGTTAAAATTAAGAACTTTTGTTCCACTCCTTCCTCAGCCAACCCCTCACCCCCCCCCCCCTCTCTCTCTCTCTCTCTCTCTCTCTCTCTCTCTCTCTCTATATATATATATAATATATATAATATATATATTATATATATATAAGTATATATATATATATATTTGCTAAAACATTTACTCACCCAGTACAGTAGTTTATATATATATATATTATATATATATATATATATATATATATATATATATATATAGATATATTATCCTGTACATGTAGTATGAACTTAGGAACAACCCCCCCTCCCCATGCCCCCCAACAAACACAACAAAATAGTAAGCGAATTAGTTGCTTTCCTCTGCCCATATTTGAATCGGAACCGGTTCTTGTATCTCAAGTGAAAGAATTCACCGGCTCGGCGGACCTAGTATATATAATATAACCCAACAGGTTGTCTTCGTTCAAACGCGCCATCACACTTGTCGATTAAAAACGATAAGAACAAAAAACAATTTCATAAATTATCCTCTCGTCCCCATAATCTGCGTTGAAGGCCTCCCGGCAAACATATCAGTTTGTCCTGCTCTCCGCGTCTGAATAATGCCCCCCTCCGCCTCAAACTCCTGAATGATAAATGGGCTTTCAGCTTCATGAATGTGAATAACTTTCATCTAATGTCAAGTGTGAAAGCTTCCTCGCATTCTGGCGGTAATGAAATTCAGAGCGTTCGTTATTCATTCACGAGGAAATGTATGCATATATGTGTATTCTCTGCATATATGCAGGGACGAATAAACGACCATTGAAGCATATAAATGCACCAACAGGGATACAATATCTATACAGAAATTATATTATATTATAATTATATATTATAATATATATATATATATATATATATATATATAATATATAATATATGTATAAAGAGTATATAGTATTATCTATATATATATATATATATATATAGTATATTATATATATATATCTTTATAATATATATATATATCTATATATATATAATATATATATATATATATATATATAAATATATATATATACATATATATGTTATATATCGATATATGTATATATAGATAAGATATATAATATATATATATGATATATATATATCTCATATTATAATACATATACATACATATCTATATATATATATATATATATATATATTATATTAGATATATTATATAGAAAATAAGCTACACGCACACATGTGTATTGTCTTATTCCCGCGTCACATACATACACACATACACAAGCACACACACACACATTGAGGCTATATAATAATGGGGGTGCATATGTATCTTGTTTCACTAGGGTGTTGTTTATATAAGAATTTTTTCGAATAGTTAACGAGCGTAGAGTCTACTCCTTTTTTTTTTTTTTTATTTTTTTTTTTTTTTTTTTTTTTAGGTATGATAGAATTACGCACCGAACTACCATTTTAATGAACTCTAACCCAAAACTGGCGTAATTTCATAGAGAATTTTGTTTTCTGTAACCGACACGAGTTTCTCTCTTACACTCTGTTAATGGAAGGATAATCTCATCGCTTTTCCCCCATCAGGTGTTCTCCAGTTCTCTTTTCGAGCCTATAGTAGATTCTGATGTCTAGGCCAGTCCCTTAAGACGCTCCTGATTGGCCGTTACTAAGCCAACCTCATGGCTGGAAACTCTCAGTTTCTCTCGAGAGAGTTCACTTAGGCAGGATATATGTATATTCCACCTCTCCTGAGGGATACTTTTGAAAGGCGTATCCCTCAGGAGTGGTGGAACATACATCCTGCCTATGTGAACTCTCGAGAGAGAGCCTAAGAGTTTCCAGCCCTGTGACTGGCTTATCAACAGCCAATCAAGAGCGTCGTAAGGGACTGGCCTAGACATCAGATGCACGGTTGATGAATCTACTATAGTACCTATATATAGTACGACAAAAGGGCAAATTTAAAAAAAGAACTGAATACTCTCCAGTTTTGCAGGAGCTACGATACTGATGAGAAAACGCTAAAAGACAATGATATAAGAAGCAACTTATTTGGAAAACATACAAGGGCCCGCCAGAGAAGGAATCATCCCGTGGATGGCTGTACATGAAACCAAAACAAGGTGAAAGTACTTCTAAGTTCCAGTAAACTATCTAAATCCGCTTTGATAATAATAATAATAATATAATAATAATAATAATAATAATAATAATAATAATAATAATAATAATAATAATAATAATAATATATATAAATATTTTATTCACATCCGTGGGAT
Organism: Macrobrachium nipponense; assembly: GCF_015104395.2. NCBI lineage: Eukaryota > Metazoa > Arthropoda > Malacostraca > Decapoda > Palaemonidae > Macrobrachium > Macrobrachium nipponense. The sequence goes on from NC_087204.1 coordinate 8,288,540, forward strand.
AGCTAATCAAATTCTCCTAAGGGGCCTTTGATTCTGGTACCCCCTGGGTACCAGAATCAAATGCCCCTTGGTAACAATCAAATTACCCTGGGTAATAGATTCAGATTACCCTGGGCACCAGAATCAAATTCCCCTGGGTAGCATAATCAAATCCTTCTGGGTACCAGAATCAAATGCCCCTGGGTGACAGAATCAAATCCCCCTGGGTAACATAATCAAATCCCCCTGGGTACCAGAGTCAAATGCCCCCTGGGTAGCATAATCAAATTACCCTGGGTAACAGAATCAAATTACCCTGGGTAACAGAGTCAAATTTCCCTGGGTAACAGAATCAAAATACCCTGGGTAACAGATTTAAATGCCCTTTGGTAGCATAATTAAATCCCCCTGGGTACCTGAATCAAATGCCCCTGGGTAACAGAATCAAATTCCCCTGGGTAGCATAAACTAAACCCCCAGGGTAACAGAATCAAATTGACTAGAAAACAGAAATGGACCCTTCTGCAGAAAGCAGACCCACGGGGGTGCACAGTCGTAAAGTTATGGTGAAGCATCTTGCTATAAATATACTTGTAAATGCACACAGCATTTACAGGGAGATCTGGAACTGTTCAGTGTCTGTAAGTTATATGACTTGTGGACAACAGTTTATTGGCCGTTATCGTTGGTACGCGCAGTCACAGATCAGCTTATTCATATATTAAATCTGTAACAACAGAGAGAGAGAGAGAGAGAGAGAGAGAGAGAGAGAGAGAGAGAGAGAGAGAGAGAGAGAGAGACGGTTCAAAGTAATTAAGAACTGAATCCTTCGTTAAAACTATATTGTCCTGCAAAGAAAGAGCTTTCAGAGAGTGATAATTGCCTGAGAGTTCTGATAGTTTTACTTGTAGTTAATATCGTCAGTCGTTTTTATCAGCAAATTGGTCATGCAGTTCCCACGTTTCGTATTTTGGTTAAAATATTGTATATCTGTATCCTATGCACTTTTTGGACACGATTGTACAAATATTCACTCTTTGTACTCACATATAAATATTCACTCTTCGCCCTCCTGCAGCCCCTATCTCTCTCTCAGTACTCTAGTCTCCAACCGAGTCACTTTCTGTCCTAGCCTCCTTTTCATAACAGGATAACAACTTTTCCCGTCTTATTCCCCTCAATCCACGATGCAGTTGTTTCTCTCCCATCTCTCCTTAAAGCAATTCCTTTCTCTCCTCTCTTAATCTACCTATAGTAGGACTCTTTTTAGCTTTCCAGCTTGTAGGCCGGAGATTCCAGATTTCCCATCTAACTTTCCAAGACATCTTACCTAAGTGGCTATCTCCTTTAAGGAGGGAGAGAAAACGCGGGATATTTAAGATTAAGTCGGGCTTCGCTTCTCTCTATAAGCCTAGGGTTTAGTGTTTTTAAGTGCGATACTTGTTTATTTAAGGAGAAGTTCGCCTCTATTTTCATCTACGATAAGCCCTGGGCACACGAGTGCCCAGCAACTTTATTACCCCCCCTAAGTGATGGCAAAAAGCTTTACGAAAATATTTAACCAGTGTTATTCTCTCCCGCCTAATTTTCTTTATCCAATTCATTAGGGGGGGAATAGAAGTGAAATGAAACAAAAGCGAACTAATGCAGTATATCAAGAACAATTACTAAGCCTTGAAGATTCTATGAACGTAAAAGAACAGATCAAGTAACACTAGGCTTCCTGTAAGGGTGCGATCATATAAATATTAAATCACTAAAAGTAGTCTTCGATATTCTGTTATTTTAGTGAAGAGAGAACGAGCTTTTCCTTAACAATGGTACGCATTGCTTTCATGGTTATTTTCGTCAAGCATTATAAGATCGATGGGTTGGAAAAATGACCTAGGTACGGTCTAAATGTTATTAACTATGAATCTTTTACGGTTATGACATATTGCACGTGTTCACACATTTTTATTTACATGTAAAAAGAAGGAAATATATAAACACATCAACCATTTACGTGTAAAAAGGAGGGAATAAATCATCACATTAACTATCTACAAGTAAAAAGGAGGAAATATATCAACACATCAAGTATTTACATGTAAAAAGAAGGAAATATATGAACACATTAACTATTTACATGCAAAAAGAAGGAAATATAACTATTTACATGTAAAAAGAAGGTAATATATCAACACAGAAAAAAAGTCAGAATTTTGGCCAGGGAAAAAAGTAGCATTAATTTACGGTGGCCGGAAATAAAGTCACAGGAAAAAAGTCACAGGAAAATAATCACAATTTTGACTAGGGGAAAAAAGTCACAGTAATTTAAGGTGGCCGGTAATAAAGTCACAGGGGAATGATCCACAATATTTCTTGGTGGTCTTTAACTTTATGATATTTACAGTCTTTTGTTTATGTTTTTAACATTAGTCTCCTACTGGTTCGTACTAAACACACCGCAAAGGTGGATACATGTATATATATACCGGGTTAAAAACACTTGGGGCTAACTATATAGAAAAGATTAATATGACTTTTTTTCTGTAACTTTTTGTCTGCGACTTTTTTACCTATGACTTTTTTTTACCTGGATTCGTTAATCTGGCTGTTGCCATGGTGATCTACGGAACTGTGACTACCATCACCTACTTATAATCAGAATCATTTATTTCTCAGTAGAATATCGTTCTAAAATAGCTACTAGAATTGAGAAAATGTGAAACTTTATTCAATAACTAGTATTTATTTGCTTGTTGGGTCATTTCCTTTTTTTTAGATATCATTATACCTTCTCCATCCGAAACAGAAAAAACTTACTAATACATTTTCCGTTTCAAATCCATACCCAACAATGGCTAGACCTACATAGCCTGATATAATATACAGCTATTAATATCTTGCATTTTTCCCCTTCAGTAGATCACTTCTAGATCAGAATACCATATCATCACAACAGCATTCAAGTCATTGGCTATGAAACCCTCACCAATCTCCTACTATTCGTATCCCATCAATACCTGTTCCGCTGGTGTTATTTCTAAAGCCTCGGTTATTTTTTGGATGTACCACAGCTATAAAAAAAAAAACAAAAAAAAAAGAAAAAAAAAAAAAAAGAAAAAAAAGACATCTCTTCAATGTATTTCGTCTTTCCAACGTATTTTCTGGAAGGTCTTCTTTCTCGCACAACTCGAGATTTTTTTTCGCAAAACACATTGGTGTTATTTTTCAACACTACTCTCTGTAATGACAGAGCAGATATGATGACGGTTTAGTAAATCAATCAGAGCACAAAATAATAATAAACCATTTCAGCATTCTTCATGTTTACCTTTCCGTCAAATACGACGCTTTGTTTAGTCACTAAGCACTTATTTAAGCCCTCAGTCTTGGTTTGTGACTGATTTTTGATGTGAAACAAGTGTACAAGTCTCCATTCAGTTATGCAATTAGCAGCTGATGAAACTTGTTAAACAAGCATCAGATAACTCAGCATACAAGATCTGTTTCATATCACGTAGCCTTGTGAAAAGGTGATAGAAATATGATGCACTTTCTGAATCGTTAATGCATTTCCATCCCCGTTATAAATAATCGAAGGTAGATTCCCGACCCTCTTTCCCTAAAAGGAAATCTACAATTCCGACTTCATTTCCGACTACCATGAAATATGGACTTGTGCCGAGTCAATACGAGGTTATAAATTCTCCCCTTTTATCGTCACCAGTGATGAGGTCTGTATGGAAGTGATACGACCTCCTGCCCTTCGGGACGATGATAAAAAGTCTTGCGTTTGATAAACGATGTACATAACTATGGTAGGAAAAGGAAAACATGTGTCAGATACGACGATCTCTGTGTATTGTACATCCACTTATTAACATGAATCCCGTAGGGTGGTGCACTGTAGGCGTTAATTAAGGTTCTTTGCAGCGTGCCTTCGGCTCCTAGCTGTAACCCCTTTCGTTTTACTGTACCTTCTTTCATATTCTTATTCTTCAACTTACTCTCCACCCTCTCAACTGCTTTGAGTTTTCCTCTTGTTACACCTTTCAAACCCTTTTACTGTCAATTTCCGTTTCAGCGCTGAATGACCTCGGTGCTTGGCCTTTGGCCTAAATTCTATATTCAATTGAATCACTTAATTAACATTAGGTATAGGTCATCATTACATCAGTTCTTGAAGTTTCACTCCGCTATTTGATGATATTACCATCAGTGGTGCAAAGAACATAAAAAAAGAGGCTCTCGTGGTTTCGTGTATTCATGTCAGCTGATAATATCATTATATTAAAAAAATTAAAAAAAGTAAAAACCTTGCTTACATTGTGTTGATCTAAGAGCATTTTGTTTCCATAAAAGCTTCCCAGCCACCATCTGTGCATGCAAGCAAAAACGGTCAGGAGGAAGACTAGAAGCAAGCACATCAGAAAAGCAGGAAAACCAAGCTATTACTTTCTGTATCTCCGAGGGAATAAAGTTCATATATAACAGTGTTTTGATTATTGTTACATGAATTAAAACCAACCGATTGCATTCCAGCAGCGCAGCGTAAGCCGATTATAAGGAATGTACTGATAAATGGGACTGCATTCGAAAGGAAATTAGTTAAAATGCGAACGTACAAAGCCAGTACAGAGATTACAGTGTTTCTATACAAATGTCATTTTTATTGCTGTCAAAATTATAAGGTCATTCGCGGCAGGAAACATTTAGATGATGCAGCTGACACCATTTTAAAAGTAACGTAAAAGGGAAATTATATGACGCTGTCTGTGAAATGAGCCAGATTCACATAATTCACACAATGAATGACAAAAGTGATCAGAATTGCTTCAACTACAATGCCCTTGTGGTAAGTAACTTCAGAACGTTTATTTTAATAATTTTTCAGTATTGTTCGAAACACCTCGTAGAACTACCATTTACTTTTCCGATTGCGCTAAAAACTAAAAAGGAATATATAGCATTTGAGATATTGACATCCACTATGTCGCAAGGTTAGAATCACAACAACAAATGCTTGCGATGCAGTGAGAGAGAGAGAGAGAGAGAGAGAGAGAGAGAGAGAGAGAGAGAGAGAGAGAGAGAGAGAGAGAGAGAAAACCTTGATGAATATTAATATTCGTTTGTTTCATCTCAGAGATTTTGTTTAACAAGGAATCCTCGGTCATAAAAATAATGTCGCATTGCAGAAATTTTATTTTTAGTAGTAGTAACATCGGGGCTGGGAGAAGGTATCAATAAAACGTATCAACGATTACTATACCTGCGGAAAATAACACAAGGCAGAGAGTATCATCCTGTATAGAACAACACTTACAGAACAACCTTGTTTGAATGCAAGTTTATACACTTCATATCCATCGGCTTTTAAAGAAGAGACAGTCAAAGTAGTTCAAAGGATTCCTAGTGGCCCAGATCGAAAACACAGATACCATTGGCGAATTTCAGTCGCCCAGAAATTTATTACCACAGATTTTGATGAACTGATACGTTTGTGATTGGTTATGAGTAGGCGGTCCCTCATAACAGCTGGAATTTTTTTCCAGATTATGCGTAGATATCGTAGATTATATGCAAAGGATCCTCACAGGAATCATTTGATTTTTATATTTTTCTATTGGTCCCGTCAACTGGAATTCATTTGATTTTTATGTACAGTGAAGGTATTCATTGGAATCCTTTGAGTATAATGTTCAAATTACGTATGAAGAAAACGGAATTAGTTAAGTATTTATATATATATATATATATATATATATATATATATATATATATATATATATATATACATTATTTTATATAAATAAATATATATATATATATATAGTATATATATATATATATAGATATATATAGATATATATATACTAGTATATAGTATATATATATATACTATATATATATATATATATAGTATATATATATATATATATATATCTATATATATATATATATATATATATATATATATATATATATATATCTATATATATATATCATATATATATATATATATATATAGATATATATATATATATATATATATATATATATATATATATATATATATATCTATATATATATATATAATAGATATATATATATATATATATATATATATATATATATATATATATATATATAGATATATATATATATATATATATATATATATATATATATAGTACTGGTAATCTTCTTAGGCACGAAGATATAGTAATCAGTTGTATTCCACATAGGAAAACGAAAAAAGGTATATCTCAGAAAATGCCCAACATTTCGTTTCGTCCTCCAATGGACCTCTTCTTGGAGCGTTTATTAAGGAACGCTCCAAGAAGAGGTCCATTGGAGGACGAAACGTGTGGGCATTTTCTGAGATATACCTTTTTTCATTTTCCTATGTGGAATACAACTGATATATATATATATATATATATATATATATATATATATATATATATATATATATATATATATATATATATATATATATGACAAAATCCACGAAAGAAAGTGATAAAAGGATTTTGTCTTCCTTCATGCATTCATCACGTTCCATTTTTTGTGATTCAATTATACTTATATATATATATATATATATATATATATATATATATATATATATATATATATATATATATATATATATATATATATTCTTGGTTCTATAAAACTATCTCGAGGGATGTAGTAGTTCTTTATTTAATATCTACCTTGCGATAGAATTGTTTTCTTTGTCGTACTTTTGCGTACTTTCTAGTATTCTAGGTAATATAGAATCCATACCACTGGTATATATGTAAGTGTTTACATAATAAAAATATGGAATGTTAGTCCATATATATAAAAGTCTAAAACTAAAGAGGTCAACCAGATTGCTTGCAGGAATGTGATCAGACTAGAGACGCTAAAGATGACGTATACATAAGTATGTAGGCTAAGATAACATGCCGTCACCTGTAGTCATTCAATTGTTTTATAAACATTAGTCCAAGCTCCCTGCTTGAGACAACTACCCCGACCTATTATTCAAACGGCCTACGTGATCTGTAGCGTGTCTCATTTGTATGTATGTTCATATGTTCGAACTACTGTCTGTTCCTTCATAACTTGTAACAGAGATGGTAGACAGGCAGAACAGTGTTAGCTATCGTCATTAGAAGAACCTGTACCTCTTTACCTAAGCTTTATCATGTAGAGGAATAGGATTAGCCATCATCATTGGCAGAAGCGATCAAGCTATCGTTATTAGAAGACTTGTACAATCATATCTGATCTTCACCATGTAAAACTTCAAGAATATATCTATATCTTAGTGTTTTCTACAAGAACCTCACCGAACCATGAGTTTAACACATCGTCGTAAAGATAATACCGACTTCGTAAGTGATCTACAAAACCCCAGACACTCCATTGAAGATGGAAGTGCAATACCAACCGACTTAGCGTATAGATTATCGCTAGTCTAACATTACCTCATAGGGCGCCTTATCATACAAGGCACAAGCCCTAATATTGGTGGCCAGCGGACCAGAAGAACTCTACAACGTCCTACGAAGAAAAAACAGAATAATAAATCATGAAGTCAACGACGACGAAAGCAGCAGATTCTTCAAGCAACCTAGTATCATCATTAGTGAGCGACTTCAGAAAACACAAGATTCGTCAAGCAACTTAGTATCATCGTTAGTGAATAACTTCAAGAAACAAAACCGACGTGTCCTTTTCCTACGGCAACGGAAGCTTCGTCTCTCATTAGAATCATTCAAGAAAACATCGTTAGTGAGCGTTTCCGGCACTGCAAGAAACAAACCGAACGCGTCTGCAGCATCGGATTTTCAAGGGCTCGAATCATCGAAACAACGCGCACGGGGAAACTGAAGCCAAACCAGGTCGTCCGCTAAATAGAGAAGGAGGACCAAGGCCGTGTGTCGTTATCGGAACACCGTGACTTCCCACAAAAGCAAGCTAAGTACAATTTTTTATCATTTGGAGTAACTTTGAGTGTTTCCTTTGCAGGTCGAATTTCGTTATTCCTGTGGCTGAAGTTTACGAGACATTCTTAATCTTACTTTTTACAGAAATTATCTATATCATTGAGATTTCGCTACTGCGAGTTTTTATCTTTGAGTGTCTGTTTCCAGAAGTTCTACTGAAATATCATAATCATATACTATGTTAACTTTATCATTTGGGTGATTATTAAACAAATCATATTAAACAGTGAATATGCGTTTACGCAGTGGACGTCTGTATTTATACAGATGCATGGATAGGGTCGTTAAGCACCGTAGTGATTAGAAAACACACAAAAAAACAATGGAACACCCGTACAAATCTATATAAAATTAGAGGTAACACTATTTCGGGTCATGACAATAAATGCTCCTTTGCAAGTCCGATCGCAGTTTTAGCCTTGAGTTTTTTGAGTTATATAAAAATATCGAACCTCAATGACTCAACTTAACTTTAAAAAATACGGCTGGATTGCAAGGAATAACATGTCTGTAAAAAACTTTCATCAGGCTAAATGCGCTGGACCAGGATCCCTCACTATTTCAAATTTTAGCAAAGAATGAAGTACAAACAGTTAATATTGAATACAGTAGAGATAACTTGTCTTATTAGTAATCGCTCAGTTCCTAATAGTTCGTCATTCATTGCTTTATACGTAACCAGCAACATAATGCTAAAAAACCAACAATACGTTGCCGATGGTAATAAAGAGAAGGATCCTAATTATTACAAAAAGAAATAGAAACAGTAGCCCGTTCAGAATCAAACAAGCAAACTCGGTGACTGTGTCACCTAGTCAAGCGGTCAAGGTTAGTCAAAAAACTGCCGAAGTGTTCAAAGCATAGCAAATTCCACACAATAAGCGACTCTAGCAGAGTGGGGAAAAGCGATGTTGGTTCATACCAATATCTTTTTGAATTAAAAAGGATTTTTCCTATGAAACACACGACCGTATAAGTAATCAGAGCAGGTTTTTGTTTAATTTTAATACATTAAGTTATAATAAATACTGGTATTAAGCCCGACTGTACGCGCCGTAAAAATTAGAATATCTTGTTTATTCCTTTACTACACGTAATATCCTGTATTTACGGACTCACCGTCTGTTGTTCGAACTTCTCTAATGAGAAGTCCGGATAAGCGAGCGCTTACAGATACCTCTATAGTTATAAAAAACATTGATCTGTATCTAGTGTAATTGTAAGATTCATCTAGGGGTATACAAAATATTATCTTACATCCTGCAAAATAAGGCGTGTTTATCAAAGGAAAATCCTATAAACCTTCAAAACATATTAAAATCCGTTTGAACAAAAATGAGACAGTTAATCAAATAATAACTTATATAAAGGAACTATACATTTGTCTCATAAATCGTAACATTGTTCAAATGACCCAACAGAATTCTCCCACAACCGCAGTCGTACTTTGCACGCAAAATCTCGAGAAGCATGCACCCTCGAATGTCTTAGTGCGTGTAAAAAGACTTTGCTGGGAAACTGAAATTTTAATCCTTCCCGACACTCTGAAATATAACGATTTGCCGCGAACAAAGCTCTAAAAGTATTACATATCGTGGATACGGAAGTTATAAATATCGCATTTTTTATTGTTGCTAATTTTTAATCACGCCAACCAGTCGTGGATGAATCTCTCTGATAATCTATCTAAAGTAATATCCGTAAAGTCATTCAAGCAGAGGTGATTCAGCAGAATTTTTTTTTTTTATCTTCTACCTGAATACCAGGAAGTTTCTCCACTAGCGAGTGATCTCTGGGAGAAAAACGGATGTAATTTAACACAAAACACGGTCTAAGGACAAACATAAAGCTATTTACGTACCTTCGTATAGATTCTCAATGAAATTTCAAATAGAGATAAATGACGAAGTTGAAAAATGTTAGTAATAGGAGTCATTAGGAAATCAAATAGCCCATATAATTTTTCCCTCAGACGTCATGCCATAAAAGATCGGACTTGGCGTATCTGCGTAGATTTCTGTCGCTTAAACAAGGAAACGACTTCCGATAGTTTCCAGTGCGATATACCGACGACATCTTATCTCTGTTAGGTTAGAATACATTTTTTCACCAACTTGGACTTACTTTAAAAGCTTTTACCAGATACCATTACCTAAGTGATTGTACCTCATACTCCGTTTTCAGCACACTCAGGGGACATTATCAATTTTTTACGTATGCCTCCGGCTTACGTTGCGCCCCAATTACAATATAGTGTTGGAGACTTTTAGGGGATAACCTACATGCCTATATGGATGATCTTGTAATCTTTTCTAATACCTTAGAAGTACATTCACATAAAGTAGAGCTAGTGCTACAGAGACAAAGACAAATAATCTCAGAGTAAAATATCTAAATGTGAGTTTTTAAAAACCGAACATGTTTATCTAGGTTTTATGTGTCTGGTCAAGGTCTTAAAAAGTAGTCCATGGTAAGGTGTCGGCTATTCATAACTTTCCCGGTACTTATTAACGTAAAAAGGGGATACAGCACTTTTGCGCTGTAGTGGGTATTACAATCGTATGTAAATATGTAACTCTTCAATGATGACAGCTCCTTTAACAGATCTTACGAAGAAGAGCGTAGATTTATTATGGTCTAAAAAGCATCAAGAGGCGTTCGATATCTTAAAAGCGGAAAATGCAGCTTACCTAACTTAAAAATCCCTGATTTAAATAAGAATTTTTTTTTTTATTGCAACAGACGCCTCAGACCAAGGGGTAAGAGGGTATTACTTCAGTAATATGATAAACAGTTCTTCCCTATAGCTTTTTATTCACGTAAACTAAAGCCCTCTGAAAGTAAATATGCAGTAATAGGCAAGGAAGGGCTAGGTATCTTTAACACTAGTACATTTTAAGTTCATAATCTATGGCTATCCTGATAAAGTCCTTATTGAACATGAGTCCTTTACCGAGTTTTCAAAGGCTTTAATCACAGTCCAAAAGGAACTCGGTGACAAATGATCATTCAGGTCTTTGGAGCCAAGATAAGATATCTACCTGGGAAAGCAAATATCATAGCTGACGCATTATCCCGCAATCCCGCACCATACCGCAAAGAAACCATTAATTAGACTAAAAAATATAGAAACATCCGTACCTATTGTTAAAACCGTATCTAAAACAAGAAAATTCCTTAACCCAAGAGATCGCGAGCATTGAATATCTGGGTTGGAGCGCAGAACTGTTACAAACTGAACAAAGCAAGAGTCAACAGACATAACCAAAACAATAAACATTTCGAACGGAAACAGAGTCAGCAGCAATAAACATCAAAACAATAAACATTTCGAAACGGAACAGGGTCAGTGGCTAAGCAAAAAACAATAAACACTTTTGAGCAGAAACCCTAAAAGCAAAAGTATATTTAAAGTATGTGTATCAGAATAATGTAATCAAATGTAATATTATATGTAGGTCTGTGACGAGGAAAACCCGAAGAACACAGCAGATGACTAACGACCAGGTAGTAATAATAATCTCTTTCATACCAATCGTCATAAACTGGTTGCATTCCGTCATCCAGGGTTCTCTACTATGTCACAGAAAGCCAAATCACTATTTTACTGGCCTACAATGCTTACAGATATAAAAAGCACATAACTAATTGTAACACGTGTCATGAAAACAAGGGATACACTAAGACACCTGTCAGTTTAAGGGCCTATCCTGTGCCAAATCAATCCTTGAAAGAATATACGTAGAATTATTAACAGAATTACGAGTCTGACAGAGGGAATAAACACTTCTTAGTGTTAATAGTTCCTCGACACGTTATATAGAATTAATAGCACTAAAAACAAACACCGCAATTGAGTGCGTTAGGAATATTTATGAGTGCTAAATCAGTAAATATGGAATTCAACACATAATAATCTGTGACTCGGGTGGTGTAAATCATAATAATCTCCTTAACACGTTGTGTGAATTCCTTTTCCATTAAGAAAACCAATAATATATTTTATCACCCAGAGTCCAATCGGTTGGTAGAATAACGGATAATTAAATAGGAAGTGTCAATGTCTTACGAGTTACAACTCGTGATGTTGGATCCGAACTGGATTATAGCGGTTCTCGCGGTTTTAAATACCTTTATCCTTCATATCTCGTATCTGTAGAAATGATGCCGCAAGTAGCCTTATACGGTACGCCGCTAGAACACTTTTCCACATATTCAAGCCAACCATTAATTTATCAAATATATATATAAAAAAAAATATATAAATAAAAAAAATATAAAAAAAAAATAAGATAAATATGGATACAAGTGGAGTCAATATAATACACTCCGTAAGAAGTCGGAAGGGTTACAAATTATAATAAAAAAGGAATCACGATAAAATCAATAAGCAAAACGTAACCATAGATAATTAAATATCCAAATATATATGCGTAAAGATTTGAACTCTAAACTTAACGCTTTAGTAATGACAAATAAGCTAAAAGTTCAAACACCATATCCAAAACTCTACTGACATATTGTCTGTCCGGTGATTTATATTCGTAGTCAATGAAAAAAAAAATATAATAATAATAATAAATAAATAAATAAATAAAATAAAATAAAAGAGATTTTAAAGTCAGGAAGTCTAGAAGTGAAAATGTTATTCTATGGAATCCTATATGAATCTTATACAGGGCTAATAATATATATAGAATTTGTATGGAAACCTTTTTCATATAGTTTGAATAAGGAATATTTATTTAACATAATGCCAACATGAAACTAATATATTGTTCAATTTTGGTACTGTTTTTTTTTTCAGACATTCTTCTCATGTGGGTCGAGTATTAAAAAACAAAAAATTTATCCTAAAGTCGTATCTCTTACAGCAAGTAACGTAAACTCTTAGCTGGCTGAGAGCAATCTCCTGCCAAGTGACGACGTCATCATTGCCGTATCAGCATTTGTTCCTTTTAACTCAATAATCTGCTTACACAGCTTCATCTGTGTGTCGTCTCTGCTTGCAAAAGCAGATGACTGGAGAAAGGAATGCTTTAGTTCACGAATTCTCATGGGCAAGGCAGACGTTAGGTACAAGTGTCTATCGGTGTGCGCAATGCAACTTTAGCTAAGGAGTTGCAATCATTTTAAAAATTAATAACAAAATAAGCAAATAGAATTTCTATAACAACAAAATGAATTAATTTTTCTGAACCTCATAGACATTTAGAAGTATCAAGATATATATGTGAAATATTACTTGCAACATTAGCCTATTACAATTCAAGTAAAACTTCATGGGAAAAAATGTCACATTTTCTTGAAAAACCCAAAGTTTATTTAGAAAATTAGTTACATAGTGGGTTTTTTTCGTTGCATCTCCTACCTATTAATAAAGTTTTTAAAATTAACCTCAGAGGATGCGCGCGAGAAAATTAAACTTTTGTTAGGGCACATAGAATCATGATTAATATTCTCTTTGACTCTTATGTTGCCTGGCAATCTTACAAATAGCTCCGTTTTCCACTTCTTTGTCTAGTAACTTACTACCAGTAATATCGAATTTTCTTTGAGATTTGTAATGATATCTATTTATTTGTTATAATTTATGGATATTTTTACAGTCATCAATAGACCTGGATAGGTTCACTCATTGTTAATGCCATGGATAAAAAAGTTTGTACAGCGGACTCTTTTGAATTCCAAAATATCAGCGAATTCATGTGGGTTAAGTCTGGTCTAAATATGCTCTCTTCCCTCCCCTGTATTTGGATGTCGTCTGAATTTACTTTGCCTTGTGACAAGTATAATTTCACTTGCAGGCTGATTTAATGGAACCTGGTTACAGTATCCTGCAGTACGAGAGTTTCACATCGCAACTTCAAAAAATCGTTCGTCGTAGCGGACGACTACAGTCAGTAACAACCGCCTACAATGTGAAAGGAATTTCATGGACTTCTTCGACCGACACCGTATCTCGTCGTTAATCTCGTTTTAATGCGGAATGCTCCGGCGGCTGTCGGAATCGACTACGAATGGGACATACTTCCGACAATTACGACCCGAAGGATATTCAACTCTACTTTGCTGGCGAAGGACTCGTGCTGGGGATGTTTTTTTTATTCATCGCGAACGTAATCGTGTAGCTTAGGATGCAGAGAATAAGTATGAGCGCAATATAGAATGTTGGACCCGCCCAGGCAAATTTTCCCCCTTGTTTTAACCATTGAAAAAGGCCGTTTCATTGGCTAAAGGTGGTTGTCTGGAACTGTGTAATGGACGAAAAGTGGTTCGAAAGCTAGTAAAAGTGAAGTAGTATAACCTCGGTCATGTATCCTATATATATAAAGATCATGTATCCTATATCTATAAATGATCATAAATAACAGAATCGAAATATATTTTTTGCGTGTACGCAATAGGAATCTCTTATATAATTGATCATAAATAACAGAGTCGAAATATATCTTTGCGTGTACGCAATAGGAATCTCTTATATAAATGATCATAAATAACGAATCTAAATATATCTTTGCGTGTACGCAGTAGGAATCTATTTGAAGTGCACATATATTAATCATAATTATATGAATCCATATACATATGTATAAACAAATCAGGTAGCCTATAATCAATCTGTTACCTTATATCTTACCATTATCTGCAGTTATATATGAGTTAGTATATTGATTAATGAATCAGATATATAACATTTAGCATAAAAATCAACGAATCAATCAGCATAAACATTAATAATTTTATCAATTCATATATGAACCTTTTTTATCAGTTAAAATATGATTTTTATCATGTTAATCTTCATTCTATGCAATTATCAGAGTACATTAGTATTTTCTGTAGCATATGTATCTTAATGAGATGAAGTGAAAAAACTATCATTATATATATCATGTGATCACTATTATTTACCAATATCATGTTTTATATTTATTACTTGAATCAATTCATGTACACCATGAATTTTTATTTACTTATATATATATATTCACATAGTGTCTGTATCACACTCCTATAAGTCAAATGCAAGTCAAGTTTGAGTAATATTCAGTAGTTGGTTTTGGTAGCTGACCGAGCTGATGTAAGTGTTTACATAATAAAAATATGGAATGTTAGTCCATATATATAAAAGTCTAAAACTAAAGAGGTCAACCAGATTGCTTGCAGGAATGTGATCAGACTAGAGACGCTAAAGATGACGTATACAATAAGTATGTAGGCTAAGATAACATGCCGTCACCTGTAGTCATTCAATTGTTTATAAACATTAGTCCAAGCTCCCTGCTTGAGACAACTACCCGACCTATTATTCAAACGGCCTACGTGATCTGTAGCGTGTCTCATTTGTATGTATGTTCATATGTTCGAAAACTACTGTCTGTTCCTGCATAACTTGTAACAGAGATGGTAGACAGGCAGACAGTGTTAGCTATCGTCATTAGAAGACCTGTACCTCTTTACCTAAGCTTTATCATGTAGAGGAATAGGATTAGCCATCATCATTGGCAGAAGCGATCAAGCTATCGTTATTAGAAGACTTGTACAACATATCTGATCTTCACCCATGTAAAACTTCAAGAATATATCTATTTTTATACTTAGTGTTTCTACAAGAACCTCACCGAACCATGAGTTTAACACCATCGTCGTAAAGATAATACCGACTTCGTAAGTGATCTACAAAACCCCAGACATCCATTGAAGATGGAAGTGCAATACCAACCGACTTAGCGTATAGATTATCGCTAGTCTAACATTACCTCATAGGGCGCCTTATCATACAAGGCACAAGCCCTAATATATATGACTGTATAAGTAGACATAGACGTGAGCATAAGATGCAACACTTCAGTTATAGAGATAATATAGATAAATTCTCCATTTTGATAAATATGACTATGAACCATCTCATTTACCCCAACTGGCCAAATGAAAATTCTTTTAGATGATTGATGACCGTCCAACAAGCAGATCTGCTCAGAGAAGTCATTTGTTTACATAAATGAAAAAAACGATAATATTCTCTCTACTATTTAAACAATAAGTACTACACCTACGTATCAGGTTTATTTTGTAACAAGTGAATGAAATTCCTTTCAGACTTCAAACTGCAATACGACTCTATTCATGCTTCCAATAACTTTCTTTTTTTTTTTTTTTTAGCTCTCCGAAAGCTTTTTTTCGCTTCGTCAACAGGTCAAACATACAAAAAGTTGATTGGAAAAACTAAGATATATTTATATCATCAGGAAAGAAATGGGGTTTACATTTTGCATAAAAGTAATTTTCCTTTTGTGTTACCGAGATTAAAGGTCGTTTGAGGCCCTTTGGCGTTACTCTCTCTCTCTCTCTCTCTCTCTCTCTCTCTCTCATTCTCTGGGAGACAGATATTCTTGGCTTTATCTCTCTCTCTCTCTCTCAAGGAGGCATGTATTCTTGGCTTTACTTTACTCTCTCTCTCTCTCTCTCTTCTCTCTCTCTCTCTCTCTCTCTCTCTCTCTCAAGGAGGTATGTATTCTTGGCTTTACTTTCTCTCTCTCTCTCTCTCTCTCTCTCTCTCTCTCTCTTTCTCTCTATCTCTAGGATCCAGGTATTCACTGAAAAAGATTTGGGCAAAACTTGCTATATATTTGCTTATTTATTCTGGTTGTACTTTTGAATATAAAAAAAATTTGTGGGACACTAGGTTGGTAAGGTGCCTTTTCGACAAAGTCCTTAGGATTTTTAGATAAGATTTCAGTGGACTGTGCAAACTGGCGATGGTTATGTTTGCTATTGACAAGAGAAAAACCTCCGTAATTTTTTATTTCATTTTCTTCAGTTTCGTTTCGTACTTATTATTACTACTGTTATTTCTTTAAAAGGTAATACATTTTTTTTTTATTTCATTTCGTACTATTATTTTAGTTGTAATGTGTTAAAGAGGAAATACATTTCTTATTCAATTTTCTTCAGTTTCATTTCGTACTTATTATTATTACTGTAATTTCTTAAAGAGGTAATACATTCTTTATCTAATTTCCTCAGTTTCATTTCGTACTTATTATTGTTATTGTAATTTCTTGAAGAAGTAATACATTTCTTATTTAATTTTCTTCAGTTTCATTTCGTACTTATTATTGTTGGTGTTGTAATTTCTTAAAGTGGTAATACATTATTTATTTAATTTTCTTCAATTTCATTTTGTACTTATTATTATAGTTGTAATTCCATAAAGAGGTAATACATTTCTTATTCAATTTTCTTCAGTTTCATTTCGTACTTATTATTACTGTTGCAATTTTGGAAAAAGGTAATCAGATACGTTCGAAATAGACCCGATATGAAAGCTTTTAATGAGGAGAATACCAGAATGTGAGTAGTGATGGCATTGCAAAAATACAATGAGCAATATATGGAACATTACATCATTACTTAAAGGTAAAAGTAACCACCTTCATTTTTACATATATATCCTAATTGATGCTAATGAAGCAAAGTCCGTACTTGGTCTTCAATATATAAGAACTTTAATACAATAAACAAAACTTTTTTTTATATGAGTAGTTTCGTCGTTTCGTTAGTGATAATACAAGATCATAACACATACGGAGTATTGATTCTCAAAGTAGAAACACAAACCGACGATCTCAGTCGAACTGTAGGGATCAGGTTCGGTTTCGGATACGCTTGTCACTACGAAGCCCTTGGATCCAAGCGCAAGAAACATGAAGCAATTATGATGATGACGGGTGGCAGGGAACGAACCAGCGTCCCGTAATCACACTGTTCATAAGGTGTCAGGACATTCAACCACATATTCTGTTATTTCCCAAGCAGACAGTGATTCACAAACACGAGATATATATATATATATATATATATATATATATATATATATATATATATATATATATATATATATATTTATATATATATATATATATATATATATATATATATATATATATATATATATATATATATATATATATAAATATATAGATATTATATATATATATATATATATATATATATATATATATATATATATATATATATAGATATATATATATATATATATATATATATATATATATATATATATATATATATATATATATATATATATATATATATATATATATATATATATATATTTGTGTCTGTGTGGACGAATACAAATATACGTCCCAACATTTTCCTGACACTTGAGATTTATGTACAAAACTCATTCAACCTTTTAGTGAATTCAGTAGAAATCGAAGCGATGATTAAGGATAGATAATACCTACCAGTCATTGAAAGCCTTATATACGATTTGAGGAACAATAATGTACAAATAACTAATTTTTTTTAGAACGTTCAACAACGCAACGCCTCCGTTTTGTACTGGTTTGCCACCAAAAGAGCGATGGTGGAAATCTAGGTGTTCTAAAGACTGATAAACAAAACAAGATCGTAAATATAAAGGATAAGATCCATCAGGAAAAGGGCTGTGAAAGGATAACGGAGTCCTTCCTTTCGTTCAGTCTCCGCTTCGGCTGTTCCCTACGTAGGATTATCCTCCATATTTTGGGGAATACTTTATCCCTAGGGAGGGCGTATTCGTCAGTAAAAGCAGGACGTCTTTCACCCTTGGTTCCTCTGCCTTTCGTGTATATGTATAGGATTTAGGATTTTGGGGGAGAAAAAAAAGAGAAAAATACTCTTTTTGTACTAAACCAAAATTTTCTGTTGTCATATGGCAAAAAAAAATCAAAATAGTGAAAATTTTCGATGATTATGCTAACCAGTTTGATGGATATGTTAACCAATGTGGATCAGTAAAACCAAGAGAGAGAGAGAGAGAGAGATTAACTTGAATGATTTTATTTTAGTCTTTCCTCGTTTTTAATATATTACCTACTGAGCAGATTGTCTTGAGAGAGAGAGAGAGAGAGAGAGAGAGAGAGAGAGAGAGAGAGAGAGAGAGAGAGAGCTGGGGGGGGTGGTGTTGGGTTGGGCCGGGCTATGGACATGAACGCACTATTTCGCAAAACAGAAGAAATTCCTGCCATTCCCATTCCCGATGTTTATTTTGAGCGTCTTCCACAATTCCCGAGAACACTCCTTGTCAAGCCGCGCCATGGCAGAATTGAATTTCCTATTTACCGAGTGCGAGTGACTTCGGATTGCCAATCGATCGACCCGCGAAAGATGTCAAGATTGAAAAAAAAAAAAAAAAAAAAAAGACAGCAGCGTGCAAAAAACGGGGTCGAAGCTAAAAAAAAAAAAAAAAAAAAAAAAGATAAAATAATAATAAAAAGCAGTTATGTGGAGTCGGCAATATCAAATAATTGTATCTTTGTGTTTTTACTTTTGGTGTTTGTACACATATAAAAATGAAAGCACATAAGCGTCTGTCTCTATGACTATCTATCTTAAATATTGATGTGTGCGTGTGTGCGTACATGCGTGTGTTCTACCATTGTAGCTTACCCTCTTCCAGTAAAGAAGGCTCCTATGGAATACGAATTATTAATAGTTGAAAATCGTCGTTTTCTTTCTACGTACTGTATACTTAAAATTCTGATTTGTAGTCCGCGTGCTTCGTGTAGTTAAATGCGGGTTTCTTAGCTAATATCGTAAAATATTTATTAGAGGATTGTGTCCTTATCTTATTATAGAGTAATCAAAATAATTAAACGTAGTTATTACTTTCTAATAATCTGGTGACATTTCTTGCTCATATGAATACCGCATATTTGCCCAAGAAAATCGTTTCTTATTTAGCTCAACGTTAAAACCTTATACACCTTCAAATCAGTCTCTCTCTCTCTCTCTCTCTCTCTCTCTCTCTCTCTCTCTCTCTCTCTCTCTCCGTATGTCTGTGCGTGCGTATGTAATACAAGGTGAAATACAGAACCCTCACCTCATGTATCCCCTAATTTTCTTGATTTCCTCTTACTTGTACGAACAATACTGCTGGTACGTAGAACTAATAAAAGGGATCAAGGGACAATCCAATTTTGTAAGCTACGTAACCCCTAGCTTAACCCATCACGCCGAGAGTTAATTAAGTGTCCAAAATAAATGGCGCCTTCCTCGCGCTTATAACAAAATAAAAAAAAACGGAAATAGAACGAGGTCGCTTTGTCGCAGTTCTACTCTGCTATGGGTGTGTCTGTAAGTCCGTCTATCCATCTGTCTTTTGGTCCTTTACTGAGATCTCTCTCATTTCGTGACTATGGGTTTCGTTTGAGAGTCAGACATTACTGATGGACAGATTACACACACTAGTTAGTCTGTGATGAGCGTTTCTGTTTCCCTTCATTAAAAAAAAATCTGATATGGGCCTCATATAATATTTATAATGGTGATAAAACCAGTGCGACCTGTTCTAGCTCATTTGTACTCCCTTTACTAGGATACCGTTCTGCGGTGTGGATGTCTGCTTCTGCCAGAGATTTATCTCTTTTAGATAGGTTTTCGTGGTCGTACGTTTCTGTTTACTAACAGTACTCGTTATGCCTTGAACTATCGACGGATGCTCTCTTGTTTGTCACTTTTTTATAAACTGTATTTAAACAGAGATCTTTCATATTCAAAATTGATCCCTGATCCCCCTTATCTGCCGAGAGCAGCCAGATTCGCTAAACAGCAGCACCGATATGGCATAAATGTGCCTCGCTGTCGAACTTCTCAGTTCCAGAGGTTCTTTATTCCTCAAACCGTTGGATTATGGAACAGCTCCCCCGCCCCCACCCCCGAGGAAGCCGTGTAATTGGAACTTCAGAGGTTCAAATGAAGGTGCTTTACATTACTACCCTAATAGTATTCTCGTTGCATTTCAATACATTTTTATTTATTTGGTAATTTATTAATTTATTAATTAATTTTTTTTAATAAGTGGGGTCTGCTGTCTCTGTATTTCATCAGACCGTCTTCTCACTTCTTCCTAATGAACACCTATTCTTTGAAAGCTTGAATTTCAACTCATTGGCCACTTTGGTGGGTTTTCCGTACGAATAGGTTTCATCTTCTAAATAGTCATAATAATAATAATAATAATAATAATAATAATAATAATAATAATAATAATCAACTAAACTTTTGCATAAATATGCATATATGGGGATGTATCGCTATTTCGCAAATGATTATCTTACTTATTTTTTTTATGTTGTATATTACACCCATTTTCATATAATAAAAGAACGGACTTCTTCAAGATTACTCTACCTTATTATATCGCACAATATTTAAAAGCATAACTAACAATGTTACAGTAAAACATTCACATGGTTTTACGTTACTTAGCTGATTTAGAAATTGTACACATATATGTATGCATTCACACCACAACCAACCCACACACACGCACACACGTTATGCAACTGAGCATGTATTCACTACTAGCATGTTGCTCATACATTATTCGAATTTATGGTAATACTTTCCTGAGATAAGGGATGGTGCCGTAAAATAGGTTCTGGGTATCTTGGAGAGTCATACGTATTCCACGGTATTTACAGTTGGACAGTCTTCCGTATGCCCAGCTTCGGTCATAAAGAGTTTTCTTAAAAGAAGATACCGAATAATTTCCGGAAAGTTCAACTTTCTCTGGTATATTTCACCGAGAGGTATTCAGGATTATTTTAAAAGTACATAAAAAAGGGGCTATATTATTATCCAGTTCTTTGCGGTCGGACGTGTATTAGTCACTTCCCATATTGTGTAGTTCTCGAACTGTGCTTTAAAATGAGTAAGTAGATGTTTCAGGGAGGTCGCATATATTATCCTTCAATGATTAAACGATACGTGTTAGGTAGTTTATTTCCTAATCATCGATTTCAGTTCAGCATTCTAGAACTTGATGTCTTACATGATTTTTTTTAACTCTATTGTAGACGAACGTATTGTCGTACTTTGACTTGACGTAATAGCAACGACAGGTAACAGGAATTCACTACACGTGAACAACCAGGCATTGATAAATAAAAGGAAAATGAATGGCAACAAACTTGTCGAAACAAAGTGCCAAGACGAAGAAGGGAAGAAGCCACATGCCATTATGGCTACTCACCCTCGGCGATTCCTTGCGAAATTCATCTGGACTTTTAAAAGCATTTTACTGGAGTGCCTGTTACACATTCCCCTTTAAAAAGTCATTCGAAAGTCCTCCGGGGTACCTGTGTCACAAAGGCCTCTGCCTTAATAGCCAAGACGTCTCTGCCATGAATACGACCCGCATATTATGCCAAATTTAGGGCAACGTAACACTCGACGCAAAATAAGGTGGGAAATTTTATTCGTTGCTACTACTTTCTTCACCATTTTTACTGTTTTGATGATTATCAGGGATATGTTTTAGTTTGTGTATGTTCAGGTGTGCCTCATCGGTTGTCCTCCGTAATGCTGTATAATTTCCGTGAAGTTGAGAAGATTGTGTATACATTAGTATAAATGAGATTGCCTAATGTGCGTTAATCTCCTATCATATGAATGACTATATCCAATCGTCTGTTTTTTTTTCTCTCTCTCCCTCTCTCTTAAATACTGTAATGACCATATCCCACAAGTCTGTGGTTTTTTAAATACTGTATTGGTATCAAACCTCTTTGTAATGTCTCACAAATATCTCATTATACATAAGCATTCGCAGACAACAGGTTTAAATCTTTCCAGGTTTACCGACACAAAGAGGTAAAAGGGAAACTCTGTGTGTTACGAAAAACGAATAACTGGTAGGATTTGTATGGAGAGAGAGAGAGAGAGAGAGAGAGAGAGAGAGAGAGAGAGAGAGAGAGAGAGAGAGAGAGAGAGAGAGAGGATGAGGATATAATTAATGCGTAATTTTTTTTTAAGATTTCAAGCAGAATAATTATTACTAAAAAATGATAAGAATATGGAAACCTATGTGTTAAGATAAAACGAATAGCAGGTAGAATTTGATGGATGAGAGAGAGAGAGAGAGAGAGAGAGAGAGAGAGAGAGAGAAATTATTGAGCATATATAATTATTGCGTAATTTTTTCTAAGATTCAACCAGAATAAATATTAATAAAAGTTAAGCTTTATCAAATCCCTGGGACGCATTTGGTCCCAGTTGAAAGCAAAGAATTTTTACATTAATTTCTCGCTCACTCCTAATAAAAATAAACGAGACTGAATTCCAACAGCATGCGTTGTAAACATGTCTCAAGCTGCAGACAAAGTGCAAAATTCTAAAAGCAAAAATCCAGCATTCCTTGAGGGTGCTTTCGACCTGTCCTGGAAAACAGCTGGAAAACAGGGAGAAGGGTGACACCTCTCATGAAATTCCAGTTTGGGGGCAGGACACGCGACGCTGCTGTTTGTTTTGATTTTTTTGTTTTTTTTTTACGGAATTGGTAAGTCATTCTTGTTGCGTGATATCTTTTTCTTATGTCTTGACTTACTTCGTACATCTGTACGTCTGTCTGTCTGTCTGTTTGTCACAATCCACAGGTTGATATAATCCTTTACGAGATCAAAGTAGAGAAAATCATCACCCTGGTTGAAGCTTCACAGATGCTATGAATTTCTCTCATCCCTTTCTATATATTAAAAGAGTAAGCTTTTAGTTTTTATGTATTTTAAAGCCATTTGTTAAAAAATTAATCCCAGAAAAGTCTTAATCTCTCTCTCTCTCTCTCTCTCTCTCTCTCTCTCTCTCTCAGCTTAGGTGGTACAGTGCGGCTAGCTTTCAACTGAACTACTTCTGTTCAATATGCAAAAGGGAGGAAAAAGGAACAGATATGAGTTTTGCGGTACGTCTCTGATTTTCTAAAAGGTGAATAATTACTTACGCAGACATATGCCAGCCGGCTGGTTGGGTGGGAGTTACGGCAGGTAAGGTAGAAAGAATTGAAGAGAGAAGGAGACGTGGGCGTTCTTTGCTCTGTTTAAAATGTATGTCCATGAAAACGTGTGGGCTTCCAAGAGGTAACCTTCACACCTACTAGGAGGTGAAGCATTCTCTCTCTCCTCTTCTCTCTCGCTCTCTCTCTCTCTCTCTCTCTCTCTCTCTCGTCTCCACCAATTACCTGATACAGTGGGCAATCAGATATCCATTACACTTATAGGAGGTGAGTTGAACTCTCTCTCTCTCTCTCTCTCTCTCTCTCTCTCTCTCTCATAATTTGATACAGTACGCAATCAGATAACCATTACACCTAGGAGGTGAACCATTCATGAGATATTCTCTCTCTCTCTCTCTCTCTCTCTCTCTCTCTCTCTCTCTCTCTCTCTCTCTCTCTCATTATTGATACAGTGGGCAATCATTTTTGCAATAATTGATAGAAAAACGGACATAACCACAAATATCGGGAAATGTAGAAAGGTCTGAGGGACATGAAGAGAAGGTAAAGCAATTTGCTATACAGTGGAGCAGAGCATAAGAAATTAAATGCTCCGTAACTTCAGGTAAAGACACATTTTTGTTTTTCATAACCGAAAATGTTTTCGGGCTATGCATAAGCAAGTAATGTGGTAACCTTCGCTTGCAAAATCCTCCTATCGATACCGTTTCAAGTATTTCAGACTCATTTTAGGCAATATTTTTATGGGTTAATAGTAAGAATCATAACAGGGTTTAATTAAGGTTTCGGGAACTGTGCTGTTTTGATACGATAGGATGGTCTTGAATGTGATTTTATCAATTGCACACTACAGCAGACTAATAAAAAATAAAAAATAAAACAAAAAAAATTCAAAGCATACATATGTATAAAGCTACAAGATTTGTTTTAGGTATGCAGAATGATTTGTTAATGCAATGGATAAAAGCAATGTATCAATATCTAAGATGTAAATTCATATTCTTAAGAAGTGAATTATTTTGCATATCTCTGATTAATTCCTCTTTTTGTTCCTTCATAAAGTAGAAATTCGTTGTTTAAACTCACTTCCATTTTGTCACGGTAATAATGAATTCGTGACGTTGATTGATAAAGCTGTGTGATATCTATAAACCATTTTTGGGATATAATTTTCCGCTCATATTTCAAACGATTTCCCTTTTTTTTCCTTGATAATGCCGTCTATTAATTCATTTCTGTCACGTGTATCAATTTATTCCATAAAAGCTCGGATTATATTAGGATTTTTAGAGGATTTTAGCTCCGATACGTGGCCAGCTTTGCATAGCATGCCCTAGAAAGTGTTTCCATTACACCACGAGCCAGAAGTGTATATGCATGCCCTAAAAAATGTCCTATACATCACATGACAGCTGTGTATTTGCATGCCGTTAGGAAGTGTCCCATACACCCACGTGCCAGCTTTGTATATGCATGCCCTAGAAAGTGTTCCATTACACCCACGAGCCAGCTGTGTATTTGCATGCCAATAGAGAGTGTCCCATACACCCACGTGTCAGCTGTTTATTTGCATGCCCTAAAAAGTGTCCCATACACCCACGTGTCAGATGTGTATTTGCAGGCCCTAGAAAGTGTCCCATACACCCACGTATAGCTGTGATTGCATACCAATAGAAAGTGTCCATTACACCCACGTACCAACTGTGTATTTGCATACCAATGGAAAGTGTCCCATACACCCACGTACCAGCTCTGTATTTACATACCGACATAAAGTGTCCCATTACACCCCTGTGTCAGCTGTGTATTTGCATGCAGCTAGAAAATGGTAGAACGTGAATCTGTACATTTGTTTTTTCAGTCCGTGAAATTATTTCGCTTACACCGTAATCCAATTCCATAGCAGGTAACTGGCCCAAGTAACTGGCTCAGGTAACTGACCCAAGTAACTGGCTTAATTATTCATTCAAGTAGCCCTTACCAGGTTTCTCCTCCCCTATTTCATGAGCGACCAACAGAAAGGGAGGGAAGATCCATGAATGTAACTTGATAAAGGAGGCAAAACGAAGCTCTGCAAATGACCCAGTGGATGGAAATTTCATCCAGCACAACACCGTCGTCATCAGCGTGGCGTTTTGCCATTAGGTTTTCATTTACAGGAATTTTTCAGCATTTATTAATTTTTCCTCCTTCAGGATTCGACCGAATGTCTGTGATTAGGAATTCATTTTGCAAATGGGTGTCGTTTGCATTTGAAGTCTATGACTCGCAGTTTAACATCTGTGTGTGTGTGTGTGTGTGTGTGTGTGTGTGTGTGTGTTATGGTCTGAATGGATTTAGCATAAATTCACGCATGTGTATAACATTCCAGTAATCTAGTCATAGATCTTTTCCCAATTACGGGCCAAAGATTGTTACTGAATTAAGTAAAAAATAATATTGCAAAATCAATCACTGATAATTAAAAAATAAAAAAGAACTTATTATTCATTCTTTAATGTATAACTCACATTTTCTAAGTAATTTCTTGTCAAAGTCAGCGATTCAACATGTGTAGTACTCCCTTGGTTCCTTTCTAAGCCGTATCATAGGCACCATAGTTGAATACAAATGTGCTCCCCATGCAGAACCTGACAACACTTCGCAGCATATTGTAGATGAGTCAGGAGAAAATATGTACAGAGTGTCCATTAAGTCCTAGTACCAGTTTCATCCATAAATACTTGTGATGGAACTGGGACTTTATGGACATCCTGTATTATGCTCTTTGATGAGCCGATTACGGGGCGGAATTTATCGTAGTGAAGCGTAAAGCGCGATTCGTCCTTTGAGAGAGAGAGAGAGAGAGAGAGACAGGATATCTCTCGCAAGATATCGCCAATTCGAAGAGGAAGGTGGATGGAGAGGAGGGTTGGTTGAACCTGAACACAAATAATTCAAAATATAATATGAAAACAAATGGATGGGGGGGGGGGGGGGGGGGGGATGAACAAGGCTGGAGGAGTCGGCTTGTGGATGAAAGGAGGGCGAATAGAATTGGAAACAAGAGGAGGAGAGACCGTGAGGTATTAACTGGGAGATAAAGAATGGAGTCAGGGGGTGGAAAGCAATGGTTTTGCATTGTTGATTAAGCCAGAGGCAAGCACAAGAATTTCTGTCTAAAAGCAGAGTACAATAAGAAAATCGGAAGGTGCAATCTTATTTTTATTTTTATATTTATTTATTTGTTTTATTTATTTATTTATTTATTTTTATTTTATTTATTTATTTTATTTTTTTAAAAACCAAAAATCCATATGGCGACTGTTTGGGTCGTTTTCTATTATGTATAACGGAAATAATCATTGCGCCATTTTTATAAAATAGCAAATATTTGGGTATTAAATAAAAAGGAATTATTAAATAAAAGATAATTCTGTCTTAAAGTTTCTGGTCATTTTTAAGTGGATAAAATTTACCTTTGTATCAAACTTACTGCCCAAATGACGCCATCATTGTGGACTGACTAAAATCCTTTAATTTTGTCTATGATAAATCTCGAAAAAATTAGTCCTGCCAATGAAAAAAATATCTTATCGGTAATTGTTTTAAATATTTTATTTTTCCCGACTATGAGAAGAATCTAAATTTCGAGATCGTCCTGGAATTTTGATCCTTTGAATCTGGCAATACTGACAACTCCCAGAATTACCAAAAACGATATAGAAAATATGCCTATTTCCGCGATAGAGTTCAGTAAACTTGAGTGCAAATATGAAACAAATTTTTTTTAAATTAATATAAATTTGTCTCGTGAAATATTATCACGTGATGAAAAAACGTAGATATTTGTAAGTGCTACATAATATAAATTATGGAATGTTATTCCATATATAAAAAACTAAAACTATGATTAATTAAAACCAGTGACCCAAGAGGTCAACCAGTTTGCTTGCAGGCATGTGATCAGACCAGATATGATAAAGTAGGCTAAGATGACGTGTTGTACCAGTCAGTGTCTAGTTTGCCGTCATTTGCGGTCATCAAATTTGTTTCGTAAACGGTAGTCCAAGCTTCCTGCTTGAGACAACCACAGTGACCTATAACCCAAACGGCCTACATGATTTGTAAACCAGATTGTAAGTCGGAATTCAATGAGCCATCATCATTGTCAGACCTGTACCATTTTATCAGATCTTCATAATGTAGACTTCAAGAATACAGATATTTTTGTACTCTGTGTTTTCAACTAGAAACCTCACATCAGAAAGAAGATACTGAATGAACTTAGAAATTATCATCATGAGTTTGAAACATCTCCGTCTACATAACCAAAGAAGATACTGACTTCGTAAGTTAACATCGAAACCCAAGACACTCCAATGAATATGGAGAGTCATAACAAACCGACCTTAGCGTAAAATTATCGCAGGTCTAAATAACCTCACAGGGTGCCTTATTATACAAAGGCATCAGCCCTACATATTTACTTCAAACGTTCTCCCCAGGCTTGTAATGTTGGCTGTTCTTACTGGAAAATAACCCCGATGTTTATTTTACAGTTCCAGTTCCAGACGGTACTGGAACGCTGAAGGGTCTGGACTGTGAAATCATAGAGCATCTGAGTTGACCGGTCCCATTGTCCAGTCCTAACTTTTGAGTGTTTTCCGTCAACATAACCGAAAAGGTAAGATAGATCCAAGTGCTTAAGGTGGTATTTAAGCAGACTCTTCTTATATTAACTGAAAGTGATTAACGTGTTTTCTGCAATTCCATAACGGTAATTCTAGGCAGTAACACCGCACGGGCTGCATGGAATAGGGCAGCCACTGGGGATTTGGGTGTCAAATGTATTTCGCCGTGTTTAGTACTAGCCCCTGAGGGTTAATTATCCCAGACCCCCCGAAAAATAACGGTAAATTCTTAATAAGCATCATATAGAAAACTTATGTCCAAAGAAATACCCGACGCGCAGTTATTAGCTAGATTTACCATTATGTTCAAGACTACTATATACCGTGAGTTGGATTTGGCCCATGACCCTAATTATGCCAAGTTCATTGATCGACCTTATAAGGGAAGCCAAGTTTCACATGCCAGACCTAGTCATTTTTATATACAGAAATCCAAGCCTTATCTGCATATGCATATTTGCAGCAGTTGGTATTTTTAGTGGGTCCCAATGTAAGCGAAGCCTAACCCTTGGAAAGTCATAGCACACGGGGATTACATTGTAATTAGTGGGTCCTCTGTAACTTTAGCTCCGTCTGTTCACAAGTGATGCCTTTTTTATGGACTTTTTTTCCCTTATTTTTTTCCACAATAGTGGATATTGCTGTGCTGGTTAAGCTACCAAACGCGTGCAACTATGTAAAGAAAAATAGTGGTAGAGGAATGAGGGTGTGTATGTTCATTTTCATGAAGTTGAATTTCATGGTTTTATGCTGTTTTGACTATTTATTGGTACTAATTGTATGGTAACAGGCCCAACGTGACATTCCGTCTATTCGGCTTTTCAAGGACCTGCAAAAAAGTTTTTTTCTTTTTTTTTCAGGTAGATTTATATTGAGCCGAAGTCAAGTGCTGCATAATTTTAGTATACCAGTGATGTCATCAACCACATCAGAGAGTTTAATATGTATAGTTTTAATGCTTTAAGCGATCATTTTGTATCACAATTAGCCACAATTATTTACGCTAAATAGCAGCTTCGTAAGAAATTTTTTTTACATAGAATTTATTTGCTGTGGTGCTAATTTTGACCCACAATGTTTATTTTGGTTGATTTCATAAAAGTGGTTAGTGGCATTGTACAAATACTTTGGTGATCGTAGTTAGTTTCTTTAAGAAATGAAGAGACTTTTTAACTAAATTAGGTTTCAATTGAGACTATTTTGTCCAAAGGCCAAGCGCAGGCACTTTATGAGGTCATTCGGCGCTGAAACTAAAATTAAGATCAGAGAGGTTTGAAAGGCGTAACAGGAGGATGACTTCAAAGCAGTTGCACTATGAAACACTTGTTAGTAGAGGGTGGAAAGTAAGACAGTAGAGAATATGAACAGAGGTCCCGTAAAATGAGAGTAAGGGGTAGCAGCTGGGGGCCGAAGGGACGCTTAGATGAACTGCAAATGTAGTGGTCTTATGTTAATTAATTCGATTATTTGCCTTACTTCAGACTTGCCAGTACAAAGTAACAGGTTTTTAATCTCAAAACACTATGGTGTTCAACAAGCTACTAATTAATTTTGCGAGACAAATTGCAAGAACGGTAAACCTTGTTTTGTAATTTATTTTAGTTACTGTTGGTCACTAAAATACTTCCAATAACCTTCATCAGAACTTGAGTTTTATTTATTGCAGCTACCCTGAATCGAAATACATATTAGATTTATGCCCACTTAAATGTGTAAGCTCCTTCTTTGCACTAAAAGAAAAAAAGTCTGGTTGAGTATTTGGATATTTTTTCTTGATTTCCATTTGACCAATTACTTTAAACTAGGAAGATGCCTCACCAGCATTATTATAAGATTTTCTTCCGTTAAGATACTCACGGTGGGCATTTGCCATAACATGCTGCTGACTAGGTGGAAGCCAGTTAAGTGTTAGAAGGAATAATTTTTGGTATGAAAGCAGTGCAGTGGAAAATTGACTTGACTTTGCTTTGAAGAGATTAGGTCAGCTCACTAGATCATGGTTGATTTTGATATTAGCATTTTGTACTTTGGTGTTATCAGACGAGCACTTTTCTTGCTGTTATCTGAGTCTCTCGAACATGAATATATTTTTTCACTTATGGTTTTTTTTTTCAGGGATACAACGGATTCATTGACACGCATGGGCATCTGCGGAACATTTAATAACCCGATAAACCATCGATACTACAAACTTGTTACATTATTCATACACTGCACAGGTGGACTTCTCTTGATGAACTGACGTGTCTTTTAAAAATGGATAACGTAGGGAGTGGTCCTTGAAATTTTCCAACGGAGATGGTCAAATGACTACGCAGTTTGCTCTGTTAATTATAGTTAATTATAGTTCAGCATTAACAATTTCAGGTAAGATTTAAATGCATATTATATACAACCCCATCTGCTCAGTTTTGCAATATGTGTCAGTCTGCATTGTCTTAAAAACATTGTATTTTTCAACAGCTATTATGTTTATAATACCCACCCAAACTGAGACATGCCACTGCAAAGTACAAACCTCTCATTGTACTCATTCCTTAGTGACCTTATTTAGTCTTGAATAAGTTCCTGAGGTACCTACTTAAAACTTGAAGCAAGTTCTACATCAGATGACATTTCCCATTTTGATTAGCGAACTCGTACAGACACTTAGTGGTCTTATCTAAAATGTTTACTTTACATCCTTCATCTACCCGTTCATTCTTCTTTTTGTTTTTTATTTACAGTATTTAATACTGAATAATCCCTTGGGTTCCAGAGCTTGGCTTTAAGGCTAAATCTCATATTCCATTCCATTCCAATGATGAGGTTTATGGTGTTTTTTTCCAAAGATGAATTTGGTTGATTCATAGTACTTAAGTTGGCTAGCAAAATTGTTCACTTTAGGACAAATAAATTTCGAAATTATACAATGTATACCTTTCTGACTTGGTGTAATGCTTTGCTTTGTTTTCGATAGGTAGGAAATGCCATACCAAAAATAAGTTCTTGAAGTCTTACAAAAGACCCATACTAGTTGGCATAAATGTAAATGTGTAACATTCAATTAGCAGGCATTGCAGATTTCAGCTAAAACCTTGCAGTATTGTCCCAGGTGTGTCACACGAGGTACACAATGGTAAGTAACAACCTATGAGGTTACCCTAAAGAAATGTGTCAAGTATATCCCACTAACCTTAAAAGGTCTTGCTTCTAGTAATAAATTGTGGTGTCCAAAAGGCAACAATCCAATTAGGCTTTGATTTAATGTTGAGCCTAGGATTATTAACCCTTTTTCTGTCGAAGTCGTCTTTGAATCATTTCAATTGTCTAGTCTGTTCGACAACTAGAGTCCCTCTGCCAACACTCAGAAGTCAAACGGTCCTGAAATAAAACAAAATACTATTAAAAAAAACGGTAATTGTAAATTAATTTTAAATTCCTTTTGTCTATAATTAGGAGGCCACAAATAATTTCCAACTTCAGTCTTCTTCCTCCCACCACAGGCCATCACATTTTCTGCAGACCACAGTCTATGTAGTTACTCTTTTAGCATTTTCATAAATCATTAAAAACTAGTGTACTTACAGCCATATAAAGACGACGTTTTACAGGATTTTTTTTCATGTATATCCCTCCTTGCTATGTATATGTATACAGAACAAATTGTTCCAGAATCACGTTCAATAGTACTTGGGTGCAATAGCTTCCAGGGAGTGTATGGGGGCTGAAAGGGAACCAAAGCGTCCATCAAGCCAGAAAAGGAAATGGAAGCAACGTTATGTTCCAAATAATGTTAAAACTCTTTCTGCAAAAATATTCTCAAGAGATCTCCTTTCGGCAGCAGAAATTTTTCACCCTTAACTTCTTTAAAAGGAACATTTTGGTCTAATAAAATTTTTGGGACTTATAATGGGGGACATGTAGTTTACACCATAACATAAACCATGAGTTCCATTATCTGCAAATGCATGACAAACAGTAAACAAACAGCAAAGACCAAATTTTGAATTTCCCTTACCACTATTGGACCGATGCAATCAGGAACACCTCATTAATGTGTCTGGAATAAAATAGTAGCTAATTGCAACATGCAATAAGGACACACCCACACATTTTATCATGGTGATGCTCTAAACATGCTTCTGGGAGATTACATAATTCGAGTGGCTCGGACCTAAGTAAACTTTCTTAATAAAGTGCAGTAAATTTGACAGTCTCTGATTAGACTTTTCCAATATGTGTTATAAGTAGGTTTATAACACAAAGTTGTTCATAGTTTAGATATGAACTGGCTATTTAACATCTGCTTATGTCACAAATGCATTATTCAAGGGGATGTATATTATTCTTGTAAAAAAATACTTGGTTAGGCAAGAGTTTCTGAAAATCTGTATGCCCTCTAAAAATCCACTAGTAACTACTGATTTGTTATTTAACTTTGTATAACATGACTTACTTCAATTTTATACAAAATTTCAGTGTTATAAAATAAAATATTGGCAATAATAGAGTGAACGAACATGGTGAACCTTATCTGTAATCCATAAAAATTGGTAAGATAACAGATTTGCAAAATTAAAACTTTTAGTCTACAGGTAAGGTTAAATAAGAATAGGTTGTGGTTCACAAAATGAAGGCTGCCCTCTCATCAAATCTAGTTCTAAAAATATTCCATACCCAAAAAGTTCCAGTTACACTGACCTAACCTGACAAAGTACAAACGCAGTCGTTAGAGAAAAAGAAGCAAAGACGACTTAGATATGACTTATTTTCCCCGTGACAATTTCCCTGCCCTAAACCCCCTTACCCACAGGGGTATAATCCACACCCAATGAGGGTAATCCTGTAATTTGACCATCTACTACATATCTGTAGCTGGTTTATGCTACTTTTAGGCGCACAAAGTAGACTTTTTAGCTTTTAAGAAACGTAAGACCTACACATAATTGAAGATCATCGCCTCTAGTGAAGGTTTTATTTCATGAAGGTAGTTTACAAGAGTAAACGAAGTCATATATACATATAAACTTCTCCAAAGGGAAGCCATTCTAGTATTAAATTTTGACGGGAAAAAAATTGGTTGGGGCATCTAATATACTCTAACTGTGAAATTTAAGACAATTGATGTCTCCATGGGGTAGGTAGATGAAGTGACTACATTACTCATGAGATTATAATGTAGGTACAGAAATGTGCTTTATACTTTCATGCTTGATACACTAGGCCATAAAATGCCCATAAGACCAGAGATTTGGGAAATATTATGGGGACTTCTTATATGAACCTGTAATTGTATCTACTATGCAGCTTTATTGGGTATAAAACGTTACATAATTAGGTTGATCTAGGTAATAACTCTGCGTCAGGTGTCATTGGAAATTACAGTTTCCAATAGTATTTAGGTTACTTAAGAATTTGCCGTTATTTTTAGGGGGTCGACTGTGATTAATACACAGGGGCTAGTAGTACTACTAAACACGACCAAATACATTTGACGCCACAATCCCTAGACCCCAGTGGCTGTCGTATTCGTGGGAACGTTCCTTACAGTCCGGGGAAGTTATGGTAGATCTATATTACTATTCCGAGGCGGCCTAGACTATGGCAGTTGCGGTGTTTCTATGCAGTTTTACCTCCTGAACAAGAATTTTAAGTAATATTTATTCGGACGACTGTAATTAACCCCCAGGGGCTCGTACTAAACACAGCGAAATACATTTGACACCCCAATTCCTGGTGGCTTTCATATTCGCGGGGACGAACGATGCGGTCATGCGGAATGCTTATATAGAAATACCGAAGTTATTGCCTAGAATTGCCCATACTTATTACAAAACAGAACAAAAGTGCTCCCATCAATGGTCATGAGTAGCTTATGCACTAAGAGCACCACATTACCCATAAATTCATTACCGAAAGAAACTACAGCAAGGAAAACTTTTAAGACAACACTGATCTCACTAGTTGGTGTTGCAACCTTCATATTTTTAAATACACAAACTACTCGGGCAGTACTCCTTGAATTGCCTGTGGAAAAAACGACATTATGCCCTCACCCGGTCATATCTGACATGAAATTCGGTGTGGAAGTAACAATGTTACATGCAAAGTAAAATTAATATGTTAAAAAAAAATAAAAACATAAAAAAACACTGGTTGATCTGTGAGCCTAGCTGAGGTATAGGCATGGGAATTTTGTCTCTTATAATCACAGTATTCTTTATTTAAGAATCTTAGAGTGTCCACAGACCTCTCACCTAGCATATTTTGTACAAGTATTCGTTAAGAATTAGGTCTATTGGCTAAACGTAGCAGAACATCAAACATACGTATCACATTTTCCGTAAAATGAAATTAACTTTCAACGTTGGGAGCGAGGCCTACTGCCCTCTGAAAAGTCTTAGAAATGCCGAGAAATATCAGTCACTTTTATAACATAATTAGCAGACATGATAAAATACCTGGAATAATTTTTTCTTCGATGTTGGGTTGTATAGGAACTCAAATTCTGCAATTGCAAATCAGTTACCACAGTAATAAGCTTACAGCGAAATTAAGGAGTGGACATCCACCATGACTGCCACGTATTTGCCCACAGGTAAGAGCTAAAAAGTGTACTTGTTTTCTTTCAGAATAGGCAACCCGCAAATCTGTATCACAAATTATATTTCCGATAAAAATCATACTCCATCATTGGATAAACGTATCATTATACATGTAATACTCCATAGACTCACCAGCATTGCAATCTACCGCAGACTCAATATACCTTTCTTTTATCATGTTATGGATTACTATCCTATATGTGAGTGGCACCCCTGGTTACTACTTCTCATTGAAGCCACGCCCACTCACGTACTGACAGAATGTATCTCCAAAATGAACTCGATACACTTTGTATGTTTTGCCAATAATTAGGCTGATTCTAATAAGTTCTTAATAAATCCTATCAGTTAGAAATTATTCAAGGTTTTCTATGAAAAATCTTATTAAAAGTTCAAGTATGTTAAATAAGGACATATTTTTTCACAAAAAGTCCATGGTAAGACGCGCCCCACCCCCCCTCTCTCTCTCTCTCTCTCTCACGAGCTATTAAAAATGTTACTGGTTTCCAAGGATATTGAGATTGCCTTTGGCACTCATATACAAGAAAAAAAACTTTTCATAATCCATCATTTCTTGTCACAAAACCCCTCAAAGGAGAAGACGCATTCATCTTTCTTTCTCTTCTTCCAGACTCTTGAAGTTTTTAGAGTCTGCCTTCTAACTCCAAATTCTGGCGCCCTCTCCGTTCCGTGGAGTCCGATAAAGACGTCAAAAGTCGACCGGACGGAATATCCAACGGAAAAAGGGAGCGTTTCATTTTGGGAGGTCGTATTATGTCTTTATGCACGGAAATGAAATAAGGGATCCATTACAAACAGAAAGGGATGGTATAAGTCGTATCCCCCATTCCACTTGATCCCAGATACATTTCTATCCCCGACACGCCCCCCATACATAGCCATATTCGTCCACCGAATAAGAATTTTATGGGCCCATCGATATACACTTCTCGTAGGGAAGAATTCTTCAGAGCTCTATCAGAGAGCTCAGGAAACCATATATATATATATATATATATATATATATATATATATATATATATATATATATATATATTATATATATATATATATATATATATATATATGTATATTATATATATATATATATATATATATATACTAGTATATAGATATATATATATATATATATATATATATATATATAAATAGATATAGATATGATATAGATATAGATATAGATATAGATATAGATATAGATATAGATATATATAGATATAGATATATATATATATATATATATATAATATATATATATATATATATATATATATATATATATATATATATATATCTGGGTTATGAATTACTTTCGTGAAGTTTGCAGACTGAAATCGCTTCTATTTACATTTTCAAATGAAAGTATCTATTTCTTTTTCGCTAGAATAACGTGAAATTCAATGATTCATCTGTAGCTTCAGTATGTTGACAGTGAATAATAATAAGTTATAAACAAAGTACAACGTATAAATCTATATAAAACCATCAACTATACCCGGGCGGCCGGCAGCTCTCCAGTTGCCTCACAGATGCGATAGAGTGAGGGTGCGTCCCATGGCTCCGGAAAGCGCTGCCAGATGCACGATCCATGGCTAACTTTAACCGCAAATAAAATTTAAACTACCGAGGTTAGAGGGTTGCAATTTGGTATGTTTGATGATTGGTGGGTGGATGATCAACCGCCATGTAGCCTCAGTAGTTTTTTTTTTTTTTTTTTTTTTTAGATCTGAGGGCGGACGGACAGACAAAGCCTGCACAATAGTTTTGTTTTAAAGAAAACTAAAAATGTAGAGTTTAGACATTAGAGAACATGAAAGGTAAATGGATTAAGTCTTATCTGCATTCGCTTAGTAAATAAGAAATGCATGGAAAGTCTACTATAGCAAAGGCAAAGAAGTAGTTATGTCAACAATGGCTTGTTTGAGTTTGTCCTCCTACAGTTACAGACAGATCTGAGCATATTGACATGCATGCAAGCAAGAGACAAAGCAAACGCAAACAAAATTCGACGATGTATTTCTGACTCTCTCTATTCTGAATGGCAAATATGCAAAGAATTGCGTTTTTAAATGCCGGATATAGTTTCAAAAGCGCTTCGTGGAATACGCAACTGTTTTTGCGTGAATTAATATCCATGGAGGCATCTCCTTTTCTTGTGCCATTATTCTTTGTTACAAAACTCATAGCAAGGCAGAATAAGACTGAACAGCGAAATAATTAAGTTTACATTTTCCTTAAGTCTTCAGGAGTGTTCTGATAATTTGTTGCAATTCAATAAAGGTTCTGAACGGATGGCATGATGGTGTTATCTGGTCTCGTCGACTTTGTGATGTGTCTTCAGATAATGCATAATCGCATTTAGTAGATCTCTATTTGCGAAATAATTAAAATTCAACTATCTCCGCCGCAGCATTTCTAACTTCATTACACGAGCGCTTTTAACGCGAAATGAGAATTGAAATATGTTATAATAATCGCCGTGTGAAAAAAATAATTATGCAAATTATACTCTGTTGATAGATTGTGTATTATTTTTTCATACTTTTTAATTTATGTTTGTTTTTCTAATTAAAAAAAGACAGTAGTATCGCATCTTTAATATTTCGGCGTCTCCGTTCCTTTTAAACATTATCAATTTATCATTATACATGCACGATTATTTATTCAATTGACACCAGCCAGCACTTTGCACAGTCATTACGGTAATGATATTCGACGCATTCCCGCTTATTATCTTAATGTCATTAGTATACTTGAAACATTCCATTTCCACATTCTCGGTTTATAATGAATATGTATCCATGGATACGTATCTACAGCGTGACAAAGAATATCAAAGTCAGGCATTTTGAGAAATTAAAGATGTTATTCATTCACGCAAATGTGAATAAATCCTTCGGGGAGGGCTACGGTTTGGCCAGTGTGTAATTGTCTTTTCCCAAACCCAACCATTTGTTTGAGGTCAGTATTAAGAGAGATGTACGTGGATGAAGAAGAGTCTATAGCTCAATTCAAAATACTTCCTATATATATATATATATATACTATATATATATATATATATATATAATATATATATATATAGAATAATTATCACATCGAATCGTAATCCATTTATATACAAATGGTCCTTTAATATCTAAATTCACTCTAC
Organism: Macrobrachium nipponense; assembly: GCF_015104395.2. Lineage (NCBI taxonomy): Eukaryota > Metazoa > Arthropoda > Malacostraca > Decapoda > Palaemonidae > Macrobrachium > Macrobrachium nipponense. The sequence continues at coordinate 8,326,750 of NC_087204.1, forward strand.
CTCGGAATTGATATATTTTTCATATATGTACCGAAGGGGAATTGTTTAGTTGATAGTAATTTCGTCCCCCCATGGATCGAACCACCGTCCAAGTGGACGGGAACGAAATCAGGAAAGACAGTGACGAAATTATTATCAACTAAAAAATTACCCTTCGGTACATATATGAAAATATATCAATTCCGAGGTAGAGTGAATTTAGATATTAAAGGACATTTGTAGCACGAATGATATATATATATATATATATATATATATATATATATATATATATATATATATATATATATATGCATTCGGTAATACGCATTGTTATCTATGTACGCCACTTACTATTCATTTATTGGTTAGGCTGCATGTCTAAGAGAGAGAGAGAGAGAGAGAGAGAGAGAGAAAACAATAACAGCCCATTATTCTTGTTCTTTACTGTAGGGATGAGGCTCGGGGACTCATACTGTATCTTCCATTTCGTAGGAATCCTTTGGCTCGAAGGAAAACCGTTTCAGTTGACGTAGAAGGCTGTTTTGGCTAGGATTCCGCTACTCTCCGGACGTAATCCTCTGCGAGAAAGAGGATATGGGGATACAGTAAGCCTGGTATTTTTTTTTCTTTTGCTTACCTTAGATATCCTTCTTTTTGGTGGCCCTTTTTTCTTCATAATATGAGCCTTGATTCATAACCTTTCGAGATCCAAGGCTGTTATCTTCATTCTGAACAGCATTCACCAGTGATACACACGCGACTAAGTACAAACACCTCTCTCTCTCTCTCTCTCTCTCTCTCTCTCTCTCTCTCTCTCTCATTAGGGTAATTCGTGTTAAAGTGAAGCCTTCCTCATCGACGCCATCAGTAAATAACTGGATTATTTTTATATTCTCTTCATTCAGAATGGCGTCCTGTCTTCTCTCGTTATCTTAACACCAAGTAACAAATACGGTAATGTACCTACATTTGTGGATGAGAGAGAGAGAGAGAGAGAGAGAGAGAGAGAGAGATAATCCATATTTTAATGTTTCCTCGGATCAGTAGGGCCTGTTTAATCACTGCTATCAGTATTACACAGTCAAATGAACCTCCTTTTCCTCACATATAATTTTGGGTCCCCAAGACTTTTCCGTTCAGTTTTTCCTTCTTTAGGTTTTTTTTTTATTATTATTATTTGTTAAGAATTCCTCAGCACTTTCACTAAGATATTTCCCCCTCATTCATGACTAAAATCACCAAGTTTCTATCGTATAAGCAAGCTGTATTGCCTATTTCATCTAAGTTATTTCTTAGAATTCTTGATATCCGACTTTATCTAAGTTATATTTTTTTTATTATTACTTTCCGATATTATTAAGTTATTTTTAGAATTATTAATGTCCAACTTTATCTCTACTTAGAATTATCAATTTCCGACTTTATCTCTGCTTAAATTTATCAATTTCCGACTTTATCTCTACTTAGAATTATCTTTCCGTTTTATCTCTTTGCAGTAATTTATCAATTTCCGAATTATCTCTACTTAGAATTTATTTCCAAATTTTCCTCCACTTTATCTTTCCTTTACTTAGAAATCATCAATTTCCGACTTTATCTCTACTTAGAATCATCAATTTCTGACTTTATCTCTACTTAGAAACATAAATTTCCGACTTTATCTCTACTTAGAATCATCAATTTCCGGACTTTATCTCTACTTAGAATTATCAATTTCCGACTCTATCTCTACTTAGAATGATCAATTTCCGACTTTATCTAAGTTATACTTAGAATTATTAATTTCTGACTTTAACTAAATTATTTTTAAATTATTAATTTCCGATTTTATCTAAATAATTTTTAGAGAAATATTAATTTCCCACTTTACATTATTTTTAGAATTATCAATTTCCGACTTTATCTAAATCATTTTTAGAATTATCAATTTCCAACTTCATCTAAATTATTTTTAGAGAAATATTAATTTCCTAATTTACATAATTTCTAGAATTATCAATTTCCGACTTTATCTAAATCATTTTTAGAGAAATATTAATTTCCCACCTTACATTATTTTTAGAATTATCAACTTCCGACTTTATATAAATTATTTCAAGAGAAATATTAATTTCCGACTTTACATTATTTTTCGAATTATCAATTTCCGACTGTACATCATTTTTAGAATTATCAACTCCCAACTTTATCTAAATCATTTTTAGAGAAATATTAAGGCCAAAAACCTAACATTTCAGGAGATTTATGCGAGAGTTTACCAGGATGTGCCGAAGGCTATCAAAAAGTGGTCCTACAACCTCCTTATTTAAACAAAGCCTACTGGCTACAGTAGGGACGTATTTCCCCATTTAATATATACATACGGTGCCTAAGGAGATCATATAATTAAGCTGATTTAACGAAGAATATGTACTGATATGTAGCGAGCTTAAGCCTGAAGAAGATAGGGTGGTTATGTTTAAAAGTTTGAATTCTTCTGCGTCATAATTTGTCTTGGTAGATATAATGGTGAGGGGATTTGCACAATTTATTAAGTTTAGACAGCATTAGGCTAAGGCCCCACCGAATCCGGCGCGGCGCGTCGCGTGCGTCTAACACGGCTACGCGTTTTGTGCGTTTCGATCAACTGTTATAGTTCAAAACGAGTGGCCCCACACGGGCGCATGAGCGTGCGTGGCGTCAGGTGCGTTACCGGACTAGACGCACAAGGAACAAAACATTTGTTTTTAGCCGCACGTGGACGTGCGTCTTCCGCATGAAGGAAGAAATTGTGGTAGACCTACAACAACCTGCATTTGAACCACCTGCCCAACTTTGAGTTATAATCAAATGTGATGATTTGTGGTTAAGATAAAGGATTAAAGTATTTTTTTTGTTATATTCTAATGGATACATTTATGTAAATATCTTTGTTTCAGAAGTTCCTGTATCAAAGTGTTCAGTTCACACACAATTCTACGTATATAATTTTTGTATTAAATGAAATAAAGTGCACTTTAATTTCGAAATCAGTAATCTTCCCTCAGAGTTACTACACTACAAGTTTCTTACGTTAATACTTATCTTCTGTAATTTGTATCAAATTTTGATATTCGAGATATAATGCCCTAGTGAATTAAGTCAAAGGTTTTCGCGGGCATCCGACAATATTAAAAAAAAAACAAAAAAACTTGTCTGGACGCATCGTAACTTATGAAAGTTTTGCTCATTCTCCACTCTTTCCTCATCTAAAGTTATGGCATAAGTCCAGATTTTCCTACTGTTCAACGCCTCTAATTTGGTTGACAGCACCGAGTCAGAGGAAACCTCGCGCTCTCCCTTCGTAACGGCAAGTACTGCTGAGTTTGAATTGTCCGTCTTATAACCGTCACTCGTGTGTCTGGTTGGGCCACACTCGCAGAAGACGGAGACGCTTGTAGACGGATAGCCGTGTTGCACGCACGCGACGCGCCGCGCCGGATTCGGTGGGCCTTAGCCTTAGTGAAGGTTTATTTTCCAAACGTTTGTTGGCTGTTAAATAGAATTATATAGTAAACGTTCTACCATTGATTTAAATGTGTATTAGATATTATACATTTATATATATATATATATAGGGATTATATATATATATATATATATATATATATATATATATATAATCTATATATTATATATTATATATATATATACATATAATATATATATATAGTATATATATATATATATATATATATATAGTACATATAACCATTATATGTATATACCAATACACATTTAAATCAATGGCAGAACATTATAATATAATTCTGTTTAACAGCCAACGAACATTTTGGAAAATAACCCTTCACTAATTCTATCTAAACTTAATAAAGTTGCAAATCCCCTTACCATTAGTATCTACGAAGAAAAATTATGACGCAGAAGAATTCAAACATTATATATATATATATATTTTATATATATATATATATATATATATATATATATATATATATATATATATATATATATATATATATATATATATACGATGTCAAGAATCCGAGAAGAATTCCTTGTGATCAACTTCAGCTAACAAAACCGTCGGAAGGACTGAGCCGCACGATTCCGGCTAAGTCTTCGCCAGATCTGAGCAGACCTTTTTAACTTCCATAACGAAGAAACATCCTTTATCCTTTGGCATGCTGAAGTCCTTGAGAAAACGAATATAATAACGACATTCTTCTCCGAGGAAACTTTCGGACGTTAATTTCGTTATCAAAAAGCGACCGAGTTTTATAAAGTTATCTTATTCTGAAAAATCATAGACTTTTCTTAAGGCGAGCAAAGTTGCTGAGAGTTTGAATTCAGCTGTTTATCTAAGAGAAAGAAGTTTAACATTCAGGGATAGAGCTGGGTGGCTATACGCTTACAGAGCGAAGTGAGACGTATTTTTACGGGTCTCTTAATTAGCTATTCATTTGCGAAGAGCTTATAATGATGCAAATGCTTCTAATCTGGAAATTTACATGATCTGCACTTTAGAGTGTAATATAGCGAAACGACAGAATACACAAAATAAATGGTTTACTTTGGTAGTGAATAACAAAAATAGTTAACTTTGGTAGTGAATGATAAGGAATTAGTTAACTTTGGTAGGGAATAATAAACAAATAGTTAACTCTGGTAGTGAATGGTAAATAAATAGTTAACTTTAACAGCGAATGATAAAGAAACGGTTAACTTTGGTAGTGAATGATAAATAAAAAGTTAACTTTGGTAGTGAATGATAAAGAAATAGTTAACTTTGGTAATGAATGACAAAGAAATAGTTAACTTTGACAGTGAATGATAAAGAAAAGAGTTAACTTTGACAGTGAATGATAAAGAAATTGTTAACTTTGACAGTGAATGATAAAGAAAGAGTTAACTTTGCCAGTTAATGATAATGAAATAGTTAACTTTGGTAGTGAATAATAAATAAATAGTTAACTTTGGTAGTGAATAATAAATATATAGTTAACTTACACAGTGAATGATAAAGAAATAGTTAACTTTGACAGTGAATGGTAAATAAATAGTTAACTTTGACAGTGAATGATAAAGAAATAGTTAACTTTGACAGTGGATGATAAATAAATAGTTAACTTTGGTAGTGAATGATAAAGAAATAGTTAACTTTGGCAATGAATGATAAAGAAATAGTTAACTTTGGTAGTGAATGATAAAGATATAGTTAACTTTGACAGTGAATGATAAAGAAAAGAGTTAACTTTGACAGTGAATGATAAAGAAATAGTTAACTTTGACACTGAATGATAAATAAATAGTTAACTTTGACAGTGAATGATAAAGAAATAGTTAACTTTGACACTGAATGATAAATAAATAGTTAACTTTGACAGTGAATGTTAAAGAAATAGTTAACTTTGACAGTGAATGATAAAGAAAAGAGTTAACTTTGACAGTGAATGATAAAGAAAAGAGTTAACTTTGACAGTGAATGATAAAGATATAGTTAACTTGACACTGAATGATAAATAAATAGTTAACTTTGACAGTGAATGATAAAAAAGAAATAGTTAACTTTGACACTGAATGATAAATAAATAGTTAACTTTGACAGTGAATGATAAAGAAATAGTTAACTTTGACACTGAATGATAAATAAATAGTTAACTTTGACAGTGAATGTTAAAGAAATAGTTAACTTTGACAGTGAATGATAAAGAAAAGAGTTAACTTTGACAGTGAATGATAAAGAAATTGTTAACTTTGACAGTGAATGATAAAGAAATTGTTAACTTTGACAGTGAATGATAAAGAAATAGTTAACTTTGACAGTGAATGATAAAGAAAAGTTAACTTTGACAGTGAATGATAAAGATAAGAGTGAACTTTGACAGTGAATGATAAAGAAATAGTTAACTTTGACAGTGAATGATAAAGAAAGAGTTAACTTTGGTAGTGAATGATAAAGAAATAGTTAACTTTGGTAGTGAATGATAAAGAAATAGTTAACTTTGGTAGTGAATGATAAAGAAATGTTTAACTTTGGTAGTGAATGAATAAGTAAAATGTATGTTACCAGCATGACTTACCAAAATGGGCTAGCTTTCAAATTCACGTTTTTCTTTTCTTTTCTACCAATAATTTGGCATGTAACCTTTTGCATTATGTAAATAACATAATTGAATTGGAGCCACGATGATATGGGTTGCTATTAGCATTCTTTTCCTTATCAGGTAATAATTGAATATTAGAACTTCGTGAAAAATAAAATGATTCACACACCCAAAAGTTCGTAAACATTTCCTTCAATCTCTTTTTCATTCTCACGAAGATAAATTAATGTTATTAAAGGAAACCTTTTGCCCTTCCGTTGCACATTGGCATGGGAGCCTGATTAATCCCCCAGTGACACAGAACCTCCAGTGATGACGTGAAAATTCTTAGTAACAGAACTAAAATTGGGGGGGCAGGGGTGGAGGGCACGGGCGGGGACGAGGCTTAGGGAGCCTTAAAAGGCACAAAGTTGATTAGAGCTTAGAATGGCCGTGTGTGAAATTCTTGGTTGCTTATTCATAAAGATTGTTTTATATATACATACATGCGCACGCACAGACACAAACATATATATATATATATATATATATATATATATATATATATATATATATATATATATATATATATAGATATAGATATAGATATAGATAGATAGATATAGATATGTCTATATATCTATATATCTATATCTATATATATATATATATACCTATGTATGTATATAAAAGCAACTAGTTTTTTCATCGGACTTATCTTGTAAACTGTGTTGCAAAAACGCAACTTTCATATTTATCTTCGAAATTCAGTTTCATTCGTCAACATCTCAAATATCATTAGCAATTTTGACATCCTGGTTCCAAGGTATGAATCGCTCCCAATATACGATCGATATAGAGATGAGTTCGGACGTAGTAGAATTCTCGTCGCTACGTGAGATTTCGCATCACGATTCCTAGAAATGAAAAAACTTAACCTGGTCCTTCAAAGGGAAACTTTTGTAATATCTGAGTAGAGATCCATCTGCTGAGAGCTACTTGTGGCAAAATTTGAAAAGGGATGCCAAAGGTTTCAGAGATATTTCATGTTTTTTTGGTCTATTCAAAAGTTTCTGAAAGGTCTACTAAGGGTTGCTAAAAGGAAAGTAAAAATCTCGGCTATTTCATTGGTGAGTTATCTAACGCAAAAACCAACCTCGGTGGTTCTTGGAATCCCCTTTTCTAAGCATACACACACACACACACACACACACACACACACATATATATATATATATATATATATATATATATATATATATATATATATATATAAGATGAAATGACTTAAGGACAAATATTGATGAACGAAGTTAGTATAGAGAATCAGCAATCATTCTCTCTCTCTCTCTCTCTCTCTCTCTCTCTCTCTCTCTCTCTCTCTCTCTCTCTCTCTCAAATTAGATACACATTCATGCCTAAACAACAGATTTTCCCAACATATGCTTATTTTACAATATATGATTATACGTCTTTAAGATCTTATTTATCGACACACTCGTGCGAAATAATGAAGCATACCAAGAATTGAATTCCACTAAGTCGACCTGATATCACGAAACATTTCGACTGCTGCCCTCCCTTCCCCAGTCCCCCCACCCCACCCTAATCCCTAGGGGTCAGAGGAGGGGGACAGCAAAGCCCCTGGCAGCTGTCGCCATCAGACAAGAGAGATAATTTCAATTAGTGTCAGGGAGATAATTCCTTCTCTCGACTCGGCGATTCTGAAACACATTTCTTGTCTCTTTTAAAATACGTATCGTCTAGTTTTGAAAGTGCGGGAATGAAAAGTAAATCAAATCAAATTACGAAAAAATATTCGGTAAAAAAAGTCATTAATGATAACTATCAGCGGTTGTTAGGTCTTCAAAATGGTACAATGATCATGGTGTTAAAATAATAATAATAATAATAATAATAATAATAATAATAATAATAATAATAATTAAAAATTCCTCATAGTAGCACGAGTCTTCAAATGGATAAACAAATCCACAGTTATGTAAATGTAAACATATATTTAAGTTTAAAACAGAAAAGAGATAGCTTTCGGGAATCTGTACGGTTTCCCCTTATCAAGCTGACACGTTGATATAACTTTACAGCGAAGTAAACAAGCAGGAGTCAAAAATTAAGTGACTTGTTATTAAAACAATGGAACCGGTCGTCCAGTATAAATCAGGCAATGCCGTCGTTTTCTGATGAAAGCCCCGCCAATCGTCTGGAACGTCGAATTGGTCCTTGCCCAGTGCGGTCGTTCTGATGGTCCTCTTCAACAGCATAGGCGCCGGCAGCATCGGTTACTGGAGGTAGCCGAGTTACCTGAACGGGAGAAAGAGAGGCAACCGGCAGCATCAGTATGTGGCTAAAGAGACAACACTCTCATATGTTCTTTATTCTTAAAGCCTTTAATATATTTCTTGGAAATAAGGTTGTTGGTGAATTTATCTTCCTGTGTGAAAGATTATTGCCTTCCATGGAAAAACCACTGTCTATCGCCGCACCCTCCACTAGCCTTCTTATACCAACTTCTTTACTTTCTGAAAATTACTTTAGAATCTTCCCAATTTATGCGGTGATCGAGCTTAAGACTGTGACTAACTAATACATTGTTTTCCGCATGTAACTGGTAAGCTCTTTTGTGTTCCCCGATTCTAGTGGGCAGCCCTCTACCACTTTCACCGAAATATTTAGAGTCACATTCTGAACAGGGAATTTCGTAAACACCAACTTGTTTGTGATTCGTTGTGCTATTATTATGTATAAGAAGTCTCTTAATAGTGTTATTATAATTAAAGACTATATTTTATCATTGTGATTTTTGTTAACAGTTTTCCTTATTCTGTTTAGGTGAGGATTAAAAGGGAGTGCAAGACAATTCGTAAACTTCTTTTGTCATTTACTTTAGATGAATCTATGTAGAATATTCTTCTGGTTTTTTTAAAGGCATTATTAATAAAATAGGAAGGGTAACAAAGTTTTTTGAAAACATCTTCAATGTGTTTAAGTTCTCTGTCAATGAAGGCGGGGTCACATACTTTCAGGGCTCTCAAAACAAAATTGACTAAGATGTTGGTTTTGACTTCACTATTGTGCCAGGAGAAAAAATGAATGTATGTTTCTGCATTGGTTTTCTTTACGATACACTGTAAATTTAAAAGTGAAAGTTACTGTCATGGAATATCAATATGTCTAAAAACGCAACTTATCATCTGTTTCGTGTTCGGCTGTGAACTTGATAGAGGGCAAGATTCCATTAATATACCGAAGGAAATCGTCAAAATTTGAAGGGTTACCTTTAAAAATAATGAAAACATCATCTACGTATCTCACCCAAAAAATGGGTCTTAGTGAAGGTTCACAGTTCTGTAAAATTTCAACTTCAACAAATTCCATGCATAAATTGGCAAGAATAGGAGACAAAGGAGACCCCATTGAAACACCAAACTTTTGTCTAAATCCTTGATTGTTAAATGAAAAGACTGTGGAGGACACACAAAGTCGAACCAGATCTAAGAAACTGTTTAGTGGGTATAGCAAAATTAATGTTACCTAAATCCGACTGTTCCTTGAGCTTATTAAGTACGTATTCCAAAGGCACATTCGTGAAAAGCGCTGTCACATCTAGACTAATCATTTTACCCTGAATGTTTCCCAGTTGCCACTTGCAAAATGGTTAGCAGAACAACTGAGCCCTTGTTGGGTACTTTTTCTGAGGCTCATCTTCTTCACTCTATAGATTTTATGGAACGTCTCAAGAAACTGGGAAACATTCAGGGTAAAATGATTAGTCTAGATGTGACAGCGCTTTTCACGAATGTGCCTTTGGAATATGTACTTAATAAGCTCAAGGAACAGTCGGATTTAGGTAACATTAATTTTGCTATACCCACTAAACAGTTCTTAGATCTGGTTCGACTTTGTGTGTCCTCCACAGTCTTTTCATTTAACAATCAAGGATTTAGACAAAAGTTTGGTGTTTCAATGGGGTCTCCTTTGTCTCCTATTCCTGCCAATTTATGCATGGAATTTGTTGAAGTTGAAATTTTACAGAACTGTGAACCTTCACTAAGACCCATTTTTTTGGTGAGATACGTAGATGATGTTTTCATTATTTTTAAAGGTACCCTTCAAATTTTGACGATTTTCCTTCGGTATATTAATGGAATCTTGCCCTCTATCAAGTTCACAGCCGAACACGAAACAGATGATAAGTTGCCGTTTTTAGACATATTGATATTCCATGACCCAGTAACTTTCACTTTTAAATTTACAGTTTATCGTAAAGAAACCAATGCAGAAACATACATTCATTTTTTCTCCTGGCACAATAGTGAAGTCAAAACCAAACATCTTAGTCAATTTTGTTTTGAGAGCCCTGAAAGTATGTGACCCCGCCTTCATTGACAGAGAACTTAAACACATTGAAGATGTTTTTTCAAAAACGTTTGTTACCCTTCCTATTTTATTAATAATGCCTTTCAAAAAAACCAGAAGAATATTCTACATAGATTCATCTAAAGTAAATGACAAAAAGAAGTTTACGAATTGTCCTTGCACTCCCTTTTAATCCTCACCTAAACAGAATAAGGAAAAACTGTTAACAAAAATCACAATGATAAAATAAATATAGTCTTTAATTATAACACTATTAAGAGACTTCTTATACATAATAATAGCACAACGAATCACAAACAAGTTGGTGTTTACGAAATTCCTTGTTCAGAATGTGACTCTAAATATTTCGGTGAAAGTGGTAGAGGGCTGCCCACTAGAATCGGGGAACACAAAAGAGCTTACCAGTTACATGCGGAAAAACAATGTATTAGTTAGTCACAGTCTTAAGCTCGATCACCGCATAAATGGGAAGATTCTAAAGTAATTGTTTTCAGAAGTCAAAGAACGTTGGTATAAGAAGGCTAGTGGAGGGTGCGGCGATAGACAGTGGTTTTTCCATGGAAGGCAATAAATCTTTCACACAGGAAGATATTCACCAACAACCTTATTTCCAAGAAATATATTAAAGGCTTTAAGAATAAAGAACATTATGAGTGTTGTCTCTTTAGCCACATCTGATGCTGCGGTTGCCTCTCTTTCTCCCGTTCAGGTAACTCGGCTACCTCCAGTAACCGATGCTGCCGGCGCCTATGCTGTTGAAGAGGACCATCAGAACGACCGCACTGGGCAAGGACCAATTCGACGTTCCAGACGATTGGCGGGGCTTTCATCAGAAAACGACGGCGTTGCCTGATTTATACTGGACGACCGGTTCCGTTTGTTTTAATAACAACGTCACTTAATTTTGACTCCTGCTTTGTTTACTTCGCTGTGTAAAGTTATATCAACGTGTCAGATTGATAAGGGGAACCGTACAGATTCCCGAAAGCTATCTCTTTTCTGTTTTAAACTTAAATATATGTACATTTGCATAACTGTGGATTTGTTTATCCAATAATAATAATAATAATAATAATAATAATAATAATAATAATAATAATAATAAGACTGGAATGAGACCCTCTTTCAAACTAATCTTATTGAAAGATGTTGCTGCATCAGCTGCGTTTAACTTGTAAATAGTCTTCTCTATTTTTCTAATAATCTAATATTATAAAGCAAAGAGAAGGCAATTATTAGAAAAATAGAGAAGACAATAATAATAATATAATAATAATAATAATAATAATAATAATAATAATATAATAATAGAAAAGTAAATCCACAGTAGTAAGTCTGTCGGTTTTTTTTATATAAAAATACAAAACCAACAGACATACTACTGTGGAATTACTTTTCCATTTTATTGACTCATGTGATTATGAGTTTTCTTTAAATAATACTAATAATACCATTAAGAAAACAGTTACAAAAACGGGTCAGTGACGCAGACCGACTTGATAAAAAAAATGCAATATATGACAAACTCAAGTGAAAAAAAGTTATAAATAATAATTCTATTTTGTATTGCAACAAGAAGTATGTATATGAGGTGCTAAAATGTTATACTAAAGATTTTACATTAACCATACACACACACACACACACACAGAGAGAGAGAGAGAGAGAGAGAGAGAGAGAGAGACGAGAGAGAAGAGAGAGAGAGAGAGAGAGAGAGTTATAATAATTATAATAATTATAATTTTGTATTGCAACAACAAATATACGAAAGATTTTACATTGAGAGAGAGAGAGAGAGAGAGAGAAACCTGGAAAAGAAATGTAGGTCGTTTCATGAACTTAGTGACCTTTTTGCTTTCAGGTTACTGCTTCCACTTTGGCGGGCAATGTCTGACCGATTGGTCCCTTGATAGAAGATGAAATGGTCAGGTTCGGGTGAGAATTGCATCAGTGTTTCCTCCTGAGCCCACGGGATCCGAAATTGTTATAAAACTATGAGGGCAAGATAGTTTTTTTATTTAATTTTATTTTTCTTTTCATGAAAGGGAAAATTAACAAGGATTGTAATTGCAACTCATCTTCGTCCAAAAGAAAGGAGAGAGAGAGAGAGAGAGAGAGAGAGAGAGAGAGAGAGAGAGAGAGAGAGAGAGAGAGAGATTTGACAACCCTATCTTTTTTCAGGTTTATTTTTTCTTTTTCATGAAAGAAAATATTAATAAGGCTGTGACAGCAATTCATCTTCGCCAAAAGAGAGAGAGAGAGAGAGAGAGAGAGATGAGAGAGAGAGAGAGAGAGAGAGAGAGATTTGACAACCCAATCTTTTTCAGGTTCCAGTATTGTATGCGAACCAAAGTAACCATATTCATCTCTCATCCCTGGAATTTCTATGCTGTGGAAAAGCCAGCCCAACGGAATTTAATTCATATCTGGACCAAACTAAAGCTTATTTCTTCACGAACCATTCCTACGCATATATTACCAGTCATGTATAGTAGGTTATCAATTGTTTTTTATGTTACATTCGAATGCATGCAGAAGATGTAATAATTAGGAAATTAAAGCTATACTTCAAAAGCTTCAAGCTATATTTCAAGATGAGTGAATTGAAAAGATAGTCTCAAAATTTCTTTTCTTTAATTAAGATTTACAGCGTTAGTTCCTTGTAATTTACGATATCAATATAATCGGGTACTTTGTGCTCTTCCTTAATCAGATTATACCAAGACCTAATATGTATAATATAACAAGATCTTAATAAAAGCATAATAAATGGCGCTGACCCTTGTATGCTACATTTGGTAAGAATATGAACAAACTGAAAATGAAAGAAAGCATCGCTAGTTAGAGACGGTGGTATCTTTCAGTTTTGCAATGTGAGTCACTGAGGAAATATCCTGTCGTCTGTTAAGGAAGTGAATCTCTATATAAACGCGTAAGGCACCGTTTCAGCGAACGCTAGAGATATTCATTCGCTCTTGAATCATTATATATACCAGCATAAGTGTAAATAAAAAAAAGTTAACAAAAGGCAGAACCGTTTTTAGTAAACAGGAGGAAAATTCATAAAACGGTCCAAAACATACATGAATATTTTAATCTTTTACGAGGAGGAAAATCCTCAGTCGCTAACCAAATTGCTCGCTTCCAGTTTTGCCTGGAAAAGGACATTTCCAGGACCGTGGGTCGCCCCTTGAATACCCTGACACCTAAACGTCCGTCCATCCACTCGAGGTCGAGGAGAGAGAAAATACTTACTTGCACTCAGCCTCTCTCAAGTGGGATCAGTCTTTGCAATTTGGCCTTTTTCAGTTCTCTGTAGAAGGAAACTATTGAGGGGGCTATTTGTCTGTCTCAGTCTGCCCTCAGATCTTAACGGCTACGGAGGCTAGAGGGCTGTAAATTATACATCATTGTTCTGTACTGTTAACATGCCACATTATTTATTTTTTTTTTTTTTTTTTTTTCATTTTCATTCTAATAAACAAATCATAAATATCCTATCCTAAAATTCCTGTATTTTGAACTCAGCGCGAAACTCCTATTTCAGATCTTTTTAGGCTTTTCCATAGGGCTTTCCTACCCGCTCCCCCCAACAACATTAACAAGAACAACATAATTTGTAGGCTTACTCCCCGAGTAAGCGAAACATCAATATACAAAATATTCCAATCCTTTTCAGAGATATTAGTCACACACCGAATCTGAGCCATTAAAAGTCTTTCTATTTGGTTTTGTTTTTTCGTGCGGCACCATTTTCTGTCGCCCTTTGTTTTGGAACCCAAAGGAACACTGAGCTACGTAAATAATTCATGCTATATATTTATGGCGAAATTTGAATCCCTTCTTGGACTGCATAAATGCATAAATACCTTATTTTTCTCTTTTGTTTTACACGATTTCAAAAGGTACACTCCATAGTTATGCATTTACGTTATTTTTCTCTTTTGTTTTCCATCCTTCCAAAAGGTATACTATACTCTGTTTTTTTTTATCTGTCCATCCGCCTGTGGTGTTTTTGTATGGTAACACTGCGTCCCGGGCTTTAGATAGTTACATTCAGCTTACATTCAACAATAATAACAATATCCTATTTCGAATATTAACGGTGTAATTCGCATACAGTAAATTATTAAAACACTTTTCAGTTGCAAATGTACACTCAGATATACTTTTATTTACCTAAAACTTACACATAGCGTAACTATCTAAAGCCCGGACGCAGTGTTACCATATCCAAACACCACAGGCGATGGACAGATGAAAAAAAACAGAGTATAGTTATGCATATATTTCGCCCAAAAAACAAAGAATTTTTCACCATGATTTTTTGGCTGGACTCTGAGCTTTCATTTTTGCTCTTAGTGACTTGTTCCTCGCTCAAATATTTGTCTTACTCTGCAGTAAATCGGTGTTATCGAAGGACGGACAACCCAGAAAGGGGAATTTTCGTTTGAAATCTGCTCGATTTTCCTTGTTTTTTTTCCAGGAATCTCTCTCACTCTCTCTCTCTCTCTCTCTCTCTCTCTCTCTCTCTCTCTCTCTCTCTCTCTCTTCTGGTTGTAACTTTATTTTTTCATACGTACAAAAATTATATTATAATTAATTATAGAGCATTAGATATGATACACAATTTAAATACGTCGCTGTTAAAGCAATTGTATTGCTTCTGTTAATAATATTGGCATTAGACATGAAGCAGGTTATCGAGTCAATATATATATATATATATATATATATATATTATATATATATATATATATATATATATATATATATATATACGGTATATATATATATAATATATATATATTATATATATATATATATATACGCATATATATATATATATATATATATATATATATATAATATATATATATATATATATATATATGTATGTATACATATGTGTGTGTGTAATATCTATTTATGTATGTAATTTATTTATATTATATATATATTACTATATATATATATAGATATATATACTATATATAATACTATATTATATATGATATTTTATTGGTTTTTTGGGTTAAGGCAGCTTTTCATTATCCAGAATCCTCACCAGATGGCCTGACATTAAAGATATTAGCATGAGGTGTTCACTCATTTTAGGGCGTTGGCCTTTTTTTTTTTTTTTTTTTTTTTTTTTTTTTTTTTTGGTTATTATTCCGATCAAATTCCATAGTCCCAATTTCTTATCAGCTTTAACTTAAAAGATTTAATAAAGGAAATAGACTACAGTAGAAAATAAGCTACTCGGAGGACGTGGTATCGAATCAATGAAAATTGTTATATAAACGTGATACAAGAATGCCCTATGTACTACTGTAATAATTGCAATTTCTGTTTCGAGAAACTTTTTATTTTTGTAGGAGAATATTCTACCTATAGTAGAATAACTTTGACATTTGATATGAAAGAAAATTCCTACCTATGAGATAATATCTTTGATATTTGATATGAAAGAATATTCTACGTATGAAGAGTATCTTTTATATTTAATATGAAAGAATATTCTACCTATGTAGAGTAGCTTTTACATTTAATATAGAAGAATATTTCACCTATGTAGAGTAGCTTTGACATTTGATATAAAGAATATTCTACCATAATGAAGAAAGTAGCTTAGACATTTTGATATGAAAGAATATTCTACCTATGTACAGCGGTTTTGACATCTGATATGGAGTGAGTCATTACACTAGCCAGTGATTACTGATAAGTAACGTCTCCCTCCTTACACTTAAATAACTTGTATATTAGTGACGGAAGCAATTTATTGGTTTGCAACAGCTTCATATAAATTTTGGATTCAATTGCTTCCATTATTGCTTTAACACCGCCGTCCATCACTTCCAAACACATATATTACTTCGGCCTTCATCCGAGTTTGCTTATGGAGATAAATGATTGTATCGGATTAATCATCTATTGGGTGGAGTTAACGACTGAACTAGATTAACTGTTAATTTATGTAGATAAAAGGGCAATGCTATTAATTGCCTATTTCTAGCTAGTTAACTATATCGGAATGCTTTTTTTGAGTTTTATATAGTTCCATAAATTACGTAACGTGGAAACTGGACATTTTAGATATCTGCATAACAAACTTTAATTTAGTTTTTAAACATCTTATTCTTCGCGAATTTCACAGATATACCCTTGTATATTTACGTGCGTCCCAGTAGGTGGTTAAATCTTTGAAGTACAGACTAATGTATATTATATATGTATCTAGTATTAAACTTTGACAACAGCTGGGAGATGATGATATCTTTTTAAAAAAAGGGGAAATTTTTTTGAATTACCGATAACTTATATAGAATATAGATTACACGCAATATCACTTTGTAACAAAAGCATATTTAACATTTTACTATAATCTTTTATTTTATGCTTCTGTATTTATGATAAGATAAGTACTATGTAAATAATGTAGCGAATTTTATGTTATATTTTCATAATAAAAGATGAAAAAAAAGGATTGTATTCAGATTCATTCTAATCATATTAGCTTTTAAATGAGGTCATTTTGTGTGTGGGGTGGGGCGGTCAGATGTCACCCTTTGTTGCGAGCGTCACATCCTAATTACAACCTATCATGACCTGCAGTCACTCGCTCTCATTACCTCTGACGTTTAGCTTGCTTTTGCAGGCGTCATGACCGCTATTCCAACTGCTTTTAGTGCTTTTAGCTTCATCACTGCACCATTCAGTCTCATTACGATCTTTTGTCTGGTTAATGACGCTTTCCACTTCGGCCAATGAATGGACGTTAATTCTCCCCATGGTAAAGTAAGCTGACACTTAACAGATACAACCACATTTGTAATTGAGTTTCACAGCGTCAGCTTTTACCGTACTTTCCGTGGTATTTATACATCGACTTGGTGCCTTTTACGACTGAACTGAATTTATTATAGAGTTTAGGCAGAAGCCGAGCGCTGGGACCTATGAGGTCACTCAGCGCTGAAGCGGAGATTGACAATAAGATGGTTGGAATTTCTGATTCTCTCTCTCTCTCTCTCTCTCTCTCTCTCTCTCTCTCTCTCTCTCTCTCTCTCGTTTGACGTATTCGTGTTTTCATCTTGTGCAGAAATAATTTACATACATATTTTGCCGAAAGGATAATATTCCTTTCTACGATTATTCAGCCAGTTTTTTTTTTTTTTTTTTTTTTTTTTTTTTTTTTTTTTTTTTTTTTTTTTTTTTTTTTTAGGAATTTTCCTGTAAATAATGCCGTACCTTTTCTATACGCGTTGGTAAAAAAAGATTAATAAGTAAGATTACTGCACAATTTGCAAAACAAGGAAACTGAACGGCATGAAAAAATTAAAAAATAAAGTGTTTCGTTTAACTAGATTCCATGAATTACCATTAAAAATATAATCAAGTAAAAGAGCTTCCCAAACGTTGTTATTGCCATAACACTAATCAGTTTTGTGGATTTTATCATCTGGAATCCTTTACCCCCAGCGTAATTTTACTCTCAATCACATCTCTGCCAAAGCGAGATTATAATCTTTGACGAAATCGATATTTACAAGTAAATTTTAATTTCGCCTCCTTTGAGGTTTTAAATTATATGTTATCGACAACTCCGAGCTCATATAGAGACGAAGATTTTGCTTTTATTATCGTTTTTTTTTTTTTCTGTAAAGAAACCAACGCTTATTCTCATAAACCGATGGACTGGTTTAAAACAAAAGTTACGCCGAGGAACAACGGTTTTCATGCAGCGACATATAGTTGCCTTTAATTCACTTTGAAGAAGCAAAATGCGTTGGGTCAACAGCAATTCGATTACGCGCCCGTTCTTTTTTTTTTTTTTTTTTTACAGATCAGCTTAAAATGAGCTGGGGGGATCTCGTGAAATCCAGGTTGGAAAATTTAGATATACATTCATTCCTCTGCCACGATCTACTGTGATTTAGCGTCGTTTACTTTGGAACGCTTCTTTCGCATGTTTTAACTTTTACAACTAGTTCATCATTCACTACACTCTTGTGTAAACGACAAAGTCTTCCTTTTGATCTATTCAGTGTCTACAAAACTGCACATGGGAGAAGGAGAACAGAGAGGGAGATAATGGTAAAAGCAGTCTGGATTTAATCATTAAGTACGAACGCGGCTCAAGGATATATGTGCTTGTGAGCGAGCGCATTTATGTGTGCTTGCGTATGCTGTAGGGAATACTGATCTGAGAGAGTATTCGCTTCGTCTTGTAAGCAGAGCTATTTAATTACTCGCCGTTAATTAGATCCTTGATTATTCATTCGTGAAGTACTTATTAATTCCTGATAGGAAGGTACTTATTAATTCATAATAAGAAGGTAAGATGTAATGCAACACGTAGATATCTATTCAATGGTTCACTGCACTTACAACTGTTCGTCTGAACTGCAGAACTATACATACATGTACACATACCTACATGTACGTACATACATGTGTATGCAAGTATATTTCCATGCATAAGATCAAGACATTCATTACTCTAAAGTAAGTAAATACAGCATGTAAATACTTATTGCCATTATAAAATAATATACTACAAAAAGCAGGTGTATTGCAACGCTGTGCTGAACTCTTCTGCCTGACAGAAGGTCAGTATATATACGACATGAGTACATATATGTCAGTATATATATAGGTCAGTATAATATATATATATATATATATTATATATATATATATATATATATATATATATATATATATATATATATATATATATATGTAACATGCGTCGTCATGAGTGAGAGCTCAAACAGGAAAAAGCGTTTTAATTAACTCTTCTTTTTTATGCAAATTCTCTTGCTGTAAAATATCTCTGAACTGCAACACTGGACTTTATGAGTTCCGTTTGTTAACAGCTGTTTTCATCACGGGAGCTTTGAACTGGGCTGTCAATACTAAAGGAATTCCCTAATGCGGTGAAATTTATGGCAGCGTATGATTAGTATTATCATTTTTTTTACATATCAACATCTAGAACTCGGAACTCCATTTAATCAAAACATTAAGGGATACTGAAGTATAACTAGTCAGTTGTCAATCTCGGAAATAATATGAACTTCGTATGTCGCGTTTTGTTATTACAATTTACACAATAATAATAGCAATAACAAAGAGGTCATTCTGAAAGAAATGACCTATCATGGAAATACACTAAAAGATAATTACAAACGAAAATAAACATAAACTGCTGACGATTATCATTCATCATGTATCCGAAAATCAATCAGGACGCTCGAGATTTAACTTCCAGGAGGAAAACGGATCGAGATTTAACTTCCATGAAGAAAACGTGTCGAAATTTAACTTCCAGGAAGAAAACGGATCAAGATTCAACTTCAAGAAAGAAAACGGATAGAGAGTTAACTTCCAGGAAGAAAACGGATCGAATTTAACTTCCAGGAAGAAAACGGATCGAATTTAACTTCCAGGAAGAAAACGGATAGAGATTTAACTTCCAGGGAAAAAAACGGATGAAGATTCAACTTCCAGAAAGAAAATTGATAGAGAGTTAACTTCCAGGAAGGATACAGATCGAGATTTAACTTCCAGAAAGAGCAACATAAAACATTGAAACCATCACTCACAGAGCAACATAAGGCAAAGCAAAAATATGCTAATTAACTGTTATAAGCAAAAAGGTAATCAATAGGTTTCATGAGATTTCGCTACGGAACTGTATTAATTTTTTTTTTTTTTTTTTTTTTTTTTTTTTTTCGCATAAAATGTCCACCGACCAGTCCAATAACCGTTCAAATTCACCAAAAACGAAAATGGAATAGTTTCCCTGGAAGTCATATTCTAGTTCGCTGTTTCCACAAGTGTTTTGTTTTCTCTCTAAAAATGTTTCGCGTTGTTTGGTATTGGAGTAATGGTTGGAGGAACAATAAACAGAAAACAATATTTCTTGTTACGCACATCCCAATGGTTCCTGCTCTCTCTCTCTCTCTCTCTCTCTCTCTCTCTCTCTCTCTCGCTCTCTCTCTCTCTCTCTCATGGTTTTCAATTTTTTTTCATCTAGTGTGAATTCCGACGACTGTTCAAAGTGGGTGGGTGCCTTTTAATATACAAAATTTAATAAGTTTTACTTTAATGTTTTAATTTAATAAGTTTTCATTTAATAAGTTTTACTTTAATGTTTTTGCAAAATTAACCACATCGAAATTCTCGTAAAAAACTATTCAAAACGTAGACAATATACCACGTCTGAGAGAGAGAGAGAGAGAGAATTTAAACTGTGCTACAACATTGTTATATGCATGTCAGACTAAACCTTTTTGGGAGGTTAGAGAGAGAAATCGTAATAACCATCCCGCATTCAGAATACCAAAATGATAATTTGTTTCTGTGTATGGCGTATTTACTTTTCTAAAAAATGGTTTGGCTCTTGCATATATACGGTCGCCGTTATTTCACGGTGTTTTTTTGCTGTGAATTGGGTTCGATGAGAGAGAACACGCAGGAAAGAGATACCTTTCCTAGCGGCAAATTGTGTCAAGAGTTGACAATGTAATTTTTTTATATCTGCATTTGTTTTTGACATAAAATTGTGTATATATCGATTTTTACATTAGAAGAAAACTAGAGAAAACCAACTATTTTTTGGTAGGCAAATCTCTCTCTCTCTCTCTCTCTCTCTCTCTCTCTCTCTCTCTCTCTCTCTCTCTTCTCTATCTATCTATCCCATTCTTTTCTTACAAATACTGATTTCTTTATATCTGTGACACACCTGCTTTAACTTCAGCTAATTATGCTTTAGAGAGCAGACGAAATGATTGCCACGAGCACTAACTACTACAATGTTATATATATATATATATATATATATATATATATATATATATATATATATATAATCCTTTATTTTTTTTTGTGTTTATATATATATATATATATTTATATATATATATATATATATATATATATATATATATATATATATATATATAATATATATATAAACATAAAAAAATAAAGGATGTCTTCCAGAATTTCTATTTTTAACCCTTGTAACTACTTTCATAATCGTCCTTCTGGAGCCTCTTATATTACAAACGATATTTTCCAGTCAGTTTATAAGGAAATCCTTTTACAAATGACTATCCAATACATTAATGTTATTTACGCATGATACACTGCAACAATCGGTCATCACATTCACGCGTCGGAAACTTATTTTAAAGGTTGCGTGGGAATATAAACGCTTTCCTCTCCACAAACAGTCTGACCTTTATCGAATGTTTGTGCCCTGTAGCTACGAGCGATACCCACGTCCACGCCCACGTATAAATAAGCATTAAGAAAAACAACTCGACAATAAGACAAAAAATAATAAAATAATATTGAAATGCTTTGGCTGCTCCATTTCATCGACTGAATACAGTATCCTTCACGGAAACTGGTTTTGAAATCGTTTAATTCAGATGACACAATGAATAAAAAAAATTATAAAATAAAAAAAGCAACAAATAATATAGCCGTTATTTTCAATGCATTTAAAAAAAATTAATGTGATACCTTGTATTGGCTCTTACCTTAAATACGTGAAAGAAAGTCATGTATATTGTCGGGTAAAATCTGATGTAGAGCAAATAATTTCATGGCTTCAAATTTTATAAACAAAATAATAAATCCCAAACGTATAGGACGAAGTTTCTTGTTCGGTTCCCTTTTCGAAGTTGCGTGAATGGAAGGTAGGGGGACTTTTCATCGTAGACCTAATTTAAACATGAAGAGACGACGTATATTTTGAATTTACAAGGCGTTAAGTGGCCTGTAATATTTTCCTCGACAAATGAATATTTAGCTGCCAACAACGCCATTAAATCCCTCGTCATCGAATACCTAATTTAAACATGTAGATACGACGTATATTTTGAATTTACGAGGCGTTATGTGGCTCAGATGAAATGCACATTCCTTTTCCTTTTTTCATCTTCTTCATTGCCTTTACTAGCTGTATGACTCGTTGGGAATTTTCACCTTAAATTCTTGTTACAAAGCTACCTGAATTCCAAAGCAATTATTATGCTCGTGATCAAATTCAGATGTGTCATGCATTATGTTAATGGTTTGCAATTGACACTACAGCACTGTGACCACGATGCCTATTGACAAATGTTTTGATTTAGTGGTAATATACATTATTGTGTTTTTTAAATTATAATTCCCCGTCACAGTATAGTGATGCACCATTACATGATAACTGACAAGTTGATCGTACTCGCCAGCACCAAATGACCCGACATTACGTCTTCGCTGGAAGACGTCATGACAACGGACCCTCTAAGAGTTGGAAAACCTGGAAAACCTCCGAAGGTGGAATTGAGAAACTTTTCCAGAGGCTATTTTCCAGTCCATCATCTATTGCTCATCAAACTCTCATATCATTTCATTTCATTCTTTGACTATTTTTCTGGGCGGGTTCCATTCTAGTAACTTTTCAAACTCGGGAACAGAATGAAAATTTGAGAGAGATTCTCAATAGAGAACTGAAATATAAAATATATATATATATATATATATATATATATATATATATATATATATTAGATATATATATATATATATATAATAATTGTAAGTCTTTTTCTTTTTTAGTACATATAACCTTTACTTCGCGTGCAACAAGTTATGCTTTGAAGCAACGCCAAGATTGTGGTTAGGTTAACAGATATAATATGACCTTAGATATAAAAGTATATTGCTGATAAGCACATGATTTATAGTAATATAGAAACTAGTTTAGATTGGAATATAAAAAAAAAATTAAATGCTTCTACTTCCATAGAGTATTTATCTGGAAGGAAGGATAAGTGATGTTTCTATTCAGATTAATCTTTTTGAAAGGCAAACCTAAAAAAAATTTTATTAAAAAAAAACCCACTGTCGGTAGTAGATAAGATATGCAAAAGTACTCCGTAATAACTGTCCCGCCCTTTACAGGGCGACCTTATGGTCAATCTATTCTTCAAACCCGTCATCACCAGCTTTTGATTCAAGGGATCGAAAAACCAGTCGCAATTTTCTGGAGGGCGGTAATTTGCACATCCTTGGATGGGATGGGTTCCATGGGCGGTCGGTTTCATCGGTTTTGCAATCAGTGGCTTGCGGTGGGGATACACCCCCCCCCCCCTCCCCCCACCACCACCCAGCCACCCCAGGGACCCGCTTTTCTAAGAAGGACGCCTCGGTTCGGAAGTTCGTGTTTAATTGTCCCTTATCTGGTCGGAAGTGGCACTATACTGAGAGAGAGAGAGAGAGAGAGAGAGAGAGAGAGCGAGAGAGAGAGAGAGAGAGAGTGACTGCTCTTTAACCACTGGAGTAAACCAGCTTTATTTGCCAACGTTTATAGGGACGTATTAGGTACACTGTCATCATATTACGCCTTTTATGTTATTTATCTAGAATATAGTAGTTCTTTTAATGAAAATGATTAAGATGGAGTAAAACTATTATCTAGTAAGGAACTTATACCACATCTGAATAGAGAGCATCAAATGGCTGTTAATTACAACCTGGAAGGTAAATTTTAAGGAACATATTTGTTGCTGGATAATAATACTTATCAAAAATGGGGGGTGAAACCATTATCAAATTTATTAATGTTCCCCCCGCCCCCCCCCCGCCACTCTCTCTCTCTCTCTCTCGCAAAACTTTTCAAACTCATAGATTTGATCTCATGATTCGGCTATTAAGAGGTTTATCTCGCCCCAAAGGGCGAAGGCGGGCGTGAGACACAGGCCCTTGGAGTTGGGCGGGCGTTGTAGCATGAATATGATATGAACTTTTGCCACCTCCGAGGAGGCTGTCTCGAAATGTCGTATCATCTCCTCCTCCTCCTTTGGCCATTCTTAAATTTCGACATGAAATTGCTAAAGTATCTATTACTTTCTTTCAGCCTTCCATTAAAATTCTCTCGGTCCAACTTTTTTTCCATCGCTTCTTCTTCGTTTAAGGTTTTAATGTGGTTTGGAAATACATTCTGTTTCATTAACGGGTGACAGTTATTAGGAACGTACAATAAACTGAGGTTATACTATCACATACTACAGGAAATCACAGTCATTTCAGTGTATTGTCCGGAACATAATTAGTACAAAGGTTCAATATTTGCGTATTTTTCTCATTAGTTCTTGGGACACAATTGCTTTTCTATGCTTGAATCAGTCAAGGTTTAAAATTTGTGTATTTGCCTGATTTGTTTTTCGGTGTCCAGAACTTATTGGCCTTTGTTGTTATTTAAATACACTCTCTCTCTCTCTTCCTCTCTCTCTCTCTCTCTCTCTCTCTCTCTCTCTATATATTATATATATATATATATATAATATATATATATATTTACTATATTTATATATATATATATATATATATGAAGAGGGAATCATTTCTTACATATCTCATTTTTCTATCTATCTATCTATCTATCTATCTATCTACCTATCTATATATATATATATATATATATATATATATATATATATATATATATATATATATATATATATATATATATATACATATATACATATATATATATATATATATATATATATATATATATATATATATACATACATACGTACATACATACGTAACAGGGGATCACTTCTTACATAATCTAATTTTGTAGTAGAGTGTATTCTGATATGAAAAAAAAGATTAAGGAATAATTAAAACCAGTTCGCCAAAAACGTCACGAAAAAAGTTAGCTGAACGCCAAAATAGAACAGTTTTCGAATAACGTCGCAACTGCAAAATAACATGGCTTAAGAACACACACAGACACACGCAAACACACACAAAGTCACTGAAGACTATCGGATTCAAGAATCTCAGGGTCTTTGAAGAGAGATTCCTGGTATTTCCTTGAAGGCAACGAGGTTAATTTCCTGCAACGTCGACGATATTTTATTTTAATCTGTCGCTGTTGCTACGTAACACTCATAGTAAAGGACAGAAGATCAAAAGGACTGAAGACGCCTTCTCTGTCTCCATGAAAGTCAGTGAACCGAGAGGCTTTGGGAAACGTCTAAACAGAAATGAGAGAGAGAGAGAGAGAGAGAGAGAGAGAGAGAGAGAGAGAGAGAGAGAGTTTTATAGTAAGTCCGTGTAATGGCTCTAACTTTTTGCAGTTAGTTACGCCCTCATAAACCAGAAGAAATTTTTGTATGAGACAGATAAATAGAATATTTATATATGTATTATATAATGCAAAAATAACAAAATCAGCTTGGAGGAGTTTGTTAATTTTGAGACGAATGGTACTTAATTAATACGTAATTAGGTTTCATTGAAAATATTACGTTTACGGATCATGTACAAATTCCTCTCTCTCTCTCTCTCTCTCTCTCTCTCTCTCTCTCTCTCTCTCTCTCTCTCACTTCAAAATAAGAAAAGCTGAACACATGATTATGCTTTATAAAACGTATGTTCGTAGTGAAGGATCTTGACTACTGGGAAAGACTACAATTTTTAATATCATATAGTCTAGAAAGGAGAAGAGAACGCTACATGATAATACAGGCATGGAAACAGATAGAAGGAATTGCCGAAAACATCCTGAAGCTAAAAATATCATAAAGAACAAGCAGAGGTAAATTAATAGTGCCCAAAACTATACCAGGAAAACTAAGGAAAGCACACAGAACATTAATCTACTACGCACCAGGATCGACAATGCAGCGTCTATTCAATGCGTTGCCAGCTCATCTGAGGAACTTATCAGGAGTGAGCTTAGATGTGTTTAAGAATAAGCTCGACGAATATCTACGCTGCACCCCAGACCATTCAAGATTGGAAGATGCAAAATATACCGGAAGATGCATTAGCAATTCTCTGGTAGACATTAAAGGTGCCTCACACTGAGGGACCTGGGGCAACCCGAACGAACTGTAAGGTCTGTAAGGTAAGGATCTTTCCCTCTGTGTATATATATTAATATATATAATATATATATATATAGATATATATATAATATAGATATAATATATATATATATATATATATACAGAGAGAGAGAGAGAGAGAGAGAGAGAGAGAGAGAGGGAGAGAGATTCCCACTTCCAGGAATATATTCCAGCGATCAAGGTTTCTCCCCAACATTAATTCCTTGAATCATAATTCGTTGTTCATCTATTACTGGTATGTTGTATTCATGAATACGACTAATTAATATGCACAACAAAAATACTCCTTATTCTTATGATAATGAGTTCCTGGAAACCACAGAAATAACATGTATTCAGTAACGCAACTCATTAATATGCGGGAAATAATTGTAGATCTCATATTAATGATTTCTGGGAAAACACAATAAAGCAAATATTCGTTTAATGAAGCCTATTGTTACGCTAGCTAAAACTTAGTCTGCTGATAAAGAATGGGAATTCATTGTTGATGTAAACTAATGAATTTGACGTCAATGGAACACAGGCTTAGTGTTTATGGTTAGTTCTCTTTCAACAAGGCGTGATCCGACCTCCAGGTTACTCGGGGCGCGTGCTAAAATCTATGGTCAAATTAAAATAAATACGCTGTATTTTATTAGAAATAATTGTTCTGTACTGTTTAACATGCACATCACTAATTTTTTTTTTACATTTTCATTCGAATAAATAAATCATAAATATCCCATCCTAAAATTCCTGTAACTCAACGCGAAATAATATTTACTAACTTGCAATTATATTTGTCCTTATTAAAATGTACAATTGGGTGCTATTGTTTTATTTGTATGTATGTGTATGTATATAAGTATGTATGTACGACAAGAGTCACAGGTGTAGCCAACAGTATTACAGTTTTTGTGATTTAGGGGAAAGAAACCCCCGAATAAAAAATAGACACTAAGCGTTCAGAGAGAGAGAGAGAGAGAGAGAGAGAGAGAGAGAGAGAGAGAGAGAGAGTAATCTTATAAAGATGCATAAACAGACATCCCCTGCAGCAGATACTAAAGTCTGGTTCAGTAGTTAGGTTCACACGAGTACACCTTCCGGCAAGAGTGGATATGATTGCGTGAAGTCCTTACTTCAGGAGAACCTACCGACTTAGGGCTAGCCTTGAACTATGTTCTTTGGGAAATGTCAATATTATAATATAAATAGGGGATTCAGTAAAATAACAGAGTATCAAAGCAAATTCGTAACGGCAACAGACGATTGGGTGAACAGAATTAGATTCAATTGTTAAAGGTTCAGACTCACAGGTAATTGACAAAACGCCCACTAACAGACAAAATCAGACACGACTGAGGGTAATTCTATAGCAATCTAAACGGAACTATAGAATAACCAGTATGGCATTCTTACTTTCACTTGAAACACCCACTTCTCCTCATTCAATTTCCCGATATTTTATTTGGGACGATTTCTTGAAATCACGGAATCCCTGGTTTTCTTAAAACCTGTCAACTTATCCCCTCATGATGAAGATCCCTGCGTCCTCTCTGACCAGCATGATATACGCATCTTTTATCAGTACTTCTGTTAACGTTACTTATTCCCATAAGCATTCTCACCATTATTCTAAGGTTCATATTCAGCCTCCCCCTTCCCGACCACCATCATCATTGTCATTATCTTAGGAACTAACTTTTCTCAACACTGTTTCATCATCCTCACCATCATCATCATCATCATCATCCAGTTTTAACATCAAACGACCCGCACTTCGTTCATCATACGAAACTCTGATCAAAAAAGAGAAGGAAAAGAAGTTAATGGACGCGATGTGTTCTTAGCAGCCTCGCTGCTAATGAGAAAATGGCTTACCAATAATGTTGCCCCCAAGTTTTCGTTGCTTGATGGTCCACACGTCAAGAGATAAGAAGGGAAATCTATGGTACGAGGCTCCTGCCTTTTACGGAGATGAAGTTTTGTGTGTGTGTGTGTGTGTGTGTGTGTGTGTGTGCAAAAATAGACGGGGCGAAATGTTTAAAAATTCAACGCAATTAATAACTGGAGACATTAAAATGACTGACTCGTCCATGAGATACAAATATCTTTAACGTATCAACTTAGCATCTTTGTGGAATCAATAATGAATTGAATAGAGAATTGAGGTCAAAGGTCAAGCACTGCTGGGACCTATGAGGTCATTCAGCGCTGAAACGGAAATTGACAGTAAAAAGGTTTGAAAGGTTTAACAGGAGCAACACCTGGGACCTATGAGGTCATTCAGCGCTGAAACGGATACTGACGGTAAAAAGGTCTGAAAGGTGTAACAGGAGGAAAACCTCAAAGCAGTTGCACTATGAATCGAAAGTGAAATAAAAAGGAAAGAGGAGTATGGAAGGAGGTACAGTAAAAGGAAACGAAAGGGTTGCAGCTAGGGGCCGAAGGCACCGCTGCAAAGAATTCCTTAAGTAATGCCTACAGCGCACCGCATGAGGTGCACTGATGGCACTAACATCTACGGGAGGGGGGGGGGGTGGGAGGGGGGGGGGGTGGGGGGGGGGGGGGGGGGAATCAATAATGGATTCATTACACGTCAATGAAATAAATGGCGCAGTTTAGAACATAGACAATTTCTAAATTAAATATTGGTGAGCCAATATTCTAGTCACTTTGAAGGGTCAAATTTCGCTAAAGACATTGGTGATATTAAAACGATGTCTATGTACTACCCAAGCGTTGTACCATGACTCTGGCACCATTAGCCAACAAAGATGTTGGAATGCATTCAATTTCGCGTGAGGCCATTCCAGTATATCTTCCTTTACTCATAATGTTTCTGTTTTTTCATGAGAGTATTACGTAGTTCCGCGTTGTGTTGTTTGCTATTAGTTGTGATCACACAAAATAAATTCTATTTATGTTATATGTATGATTCAATTCAATAAGTCTCTCTTCTGTCTGATTTTTTTTTCTTTTTCGGTTGTACGTGTATATATATATATATATATATATATATATATATATATATATATATATATATATATATATATATAGTATAATATATATATATATACAAGGTGACCATAAAGCCAGTATCATTACAAGTATTGTTTGCTCAGAAACCATATAACATAGAACAAGTAATTTTTTGTAGAACGAAGTGCTCTGAATGTAGAAAATGTAGAACATTCTACACAAAAAACTGCATTACTCTTTGTTATATGGTTTCTGAGCAATAAATACTTGTAATGGTACTGGAACTTTATGGACACCCTTATATTATATATATATATATATATATATATATATATATATATATATATATATATATATATATATATATATATATATATATATGCGTGTGTGTGTGTGTGTGTGTGCGCGTGCGTGCGTGAGTGTGTGTGCGTGTGACTTTGATTGTTGAACGTTGCTTCCTAAGAAAAACAAGAATCCTAAGAGGTATCACTTCCTTTTTTTTTTCATGAGAGAGCGCCCCTGTAAGACACAGAGGAGTGAAGCCGCCTTCAGGAACCTTCTTATTTATGAGCCTCGTTCAGAGGAAGTGTTGGAGAGCGCCAGCACTTCATCGGCCGCTTCATAAATTTATATAAAATTTTCTCAAATTGTCATAGTCCCTCAAGGGCATCAGAGGTGCTGAATTATCTGCCTCAAAAATGAAAATCTTGAAACTGTCTTAGCAAGTTAAGATCTTTCTTATTAACACGAACCTAAGTTCTTAAGAAATTATACCTTTTATCATTCTTTTCTATATTGCTTCTGTTCGTACACGTGATGTATGAGAGAGAGAGAGAGAGAGAGAGAGGAGAGAGAGAGAGAGAGAGAGAGATAGTGCCAAATATTATTCACTAAGGTAAATATTAACATTAAAAATGGGTACATACTATTTTTAGGGTTTATTGTACAATCCTTAACCATTTTTGCTTCTTAGATTTATGCTTGAATATTCAATTAATACTACTGTCAACTCTACTCTATTTTCACTATACTAACATCGTTTAAACCTGAATAACTGTCTTCTCTGCATAACTAAGCTTCTAATAGTGATACTCACAAGTGAAGAACTTTACATATATTCACCCACAATAAGACACAAAGTAACATTAGAGATTTGATCAGCTGTTTTTCACTTAAATACTATTTTCCACTAAATTTTTTTAAGACCTAAAAATCAGAATGTTCAGTATTCTATTTTCATCATTCTGTAGTCGAATTGTCTAAAGAATTCTTTGGCATAAGTTCCCTCTTTCAACTGTTATTCGTCTTGGTTGTTTTTTTCTACATATTTGTTACTTTGTGATTTTTTTTTTTTTTTTTTTTTATAAATGAAACATCCCTAACAAGGTGAAAAATGGCAATTGTTTAATTTGCACTTGCCACATTGAGTTTCTTTCTCCGTGTATGGGATAGATTCCTTTTGTAAATAAAGTTGACTAAAATTTTTTTCGTTGAGTCAGTCAGAGTAGGGAACGCGTAAAATTTTTTTAAGAAACAATGAATACTATGAAATGAGATAAATTTGAAACTCATCGAGAAACATAGCAGGTGTCCAAAATCAAATGAATTTTGTACGTTATGCAAACAGGACGCTTCAATACCGACCACATCGCAGATGGCACCAAGTGCCGGGTCTGGTTTGGAGGATCAATTAATCACAGCATTTACTCGAAATGGCTTTGGCACTGCCAAACGAGAAGGCACTGCATGCTGCCTTACGTTGGCAATCAGGATGCCCTTGTGGGGTAAGATTAACTTTCGGTCTACACTGATTTATTGCTGATTGGCCTGGATTACAAAATTTAGGCACTGGAAAAAGGAAAATGGACAGTTAGAAGGTCTGAAAGGTATAACAATGGCACTGTGAAACAGCTGTTAGAGAGGGTGGAAAGTTCGATGGAAGAAAGAGAATATGAACGGCGGAGATACAGAAAAATTAACTGCAAGAGATCAGACCTAGGGAGCAGAAGGAGCGCAGCAAATAACCTTAAGCAGTGCCTACAGTGCACCGCTTGGTGGATTTATCACTGAGGTAGATATATTCGTTGCATATACACAAGTGACGCGATAAAAATGTCACATTTAATCATTAATGCAATCCAAATAATACTCACTATTCCCTTTTTAGTGTTCTTTAAGAGAAAACTATTGCGACAGCTTTGTCTGTCCGTCCAGCCTCAGATCTTAAAAACTACTGAGGCTAGAGGGCTGCAAATTGGTATGTCGATCATCCACCCTCCAATCATCCAACACACCAAATTGCAGCCTTCTAGCCTCAGTAAATTTTATTGTATCTATGGTTAAAGTTAGCCATAATCACGCATCTGGCAACCACTGGGCTGTGGCTAATAGCTTCATGGGCTGCCGCTCATACAGTTTTATACGCTGTACAGAAAACTCGATTTGAATCTGGGCCTATTCTCATCCAAAATCAAAACTGAGACTGAAAGAGATTATCAAATTCCCAGTAGTACTACCTTGGATCTAATGGAACGCCTTAAGTGAGTTCCTTCCTGAACTTTATCCCATAGGAAGAGCAGGATTTAGATGCTGCTACAGTGTCCTATAACGGATGAGATGCGATCCTTTTACCCCCCGGAACAAGGAACCCTCGTGGGAATGAACCCGAGACGCTTCTCTCTCCATAGTCTTCCAGCCGTCCATTTGTCTTCGAAGGTCTAATTCCTTTTATGCCCGACGTTCTTTCATTGATTTCTTGAAGTACGACCAATGTCCATTTTAAACCATAAGATTATTGTAATGGTATTCAAAAACTTAAAAAAAAAAGTTAAGTATATCTTAGTTTTAACCAGACACTGACCTGATTAACAGCTCTCCCAGTGCTGGCCCGAAGGATTAGATAGTTACGTGGTAAGGAAACCAATTGGTTACCTAGCAACGGGACCTACAGCTTTATTGAGGGTCCGAACCACATTATACGGAGAAATGAATATCTAATCACCAGAAATAAATTCCTCCGATTCGACGTTGGCAGAGCGGGGAATCGAACTCGCGACTACCGAATCGTTAGGCGAGCACGTAACCCACTCGTCCAACGATGAACTAATTGTGTTCAAAGTAATTCATGATATCATTAGGCTATGAGGTATTTTTTATGCTTACTTGTGGTGCGTGCTAAAATCTTACGGTCAAATAGAGCGTCGTTTCACCAGTGAAAATTATAATAAGTACGATATATTTTATTAGAAATCACTTTTCTGTACTCTTAATATGCACATTAAGATTATATTTTTTAAAACCATTTTCATTTCTAATAAATAAATCATAAAGTATTCCTATCCTAAAGTTTCCTGTATATTTAACTCATCGCGAAAAACTATTTCAGACCTTTTTAGCAGGCTTTCCTAACCCCCTCCCCCCAAC
Organism: Macrobrachium nipponense; assembly: GCF_015104395.2. NCBI lineage: Eukaryota > Metazoa > Arthropoda > Malacostraca > Decapoda > Palaemonidae > Macrobrachium > Macrobrachium nipponense. The sequence goes on from NC_087204.1 coordinate 8,359,514, forward strand.
AACAACGACAAAGTAGTCGTAGGCTTACTCTCCGAGTAAATCGGAATGTGATCACTCATGGATAGTTAGTCTGAAAATCACAATTTAATTAAGAGCACCAGTAAATGAAACTGACCGAAATTATTGTTTTAATGAAAACATCAAAAGTTTGATTAAAAAAGGGGGCATTAACATCGGATCAAAGATAATTGAACAGGAATGGATAACTGAAAATGAAACACGTTTCTTGAAATAAACATTGTGTATGTATGAGTATATATGTGTGTGTGAGTGTGTATGTGTGTCGGCTTGTGTGTATCATCATCAGTAATAATCATAATTGACATGAAGCCTTTTCCATAAATGGCCAATAAAAGAGCAGACAGAATTGCTTGCAGTAATAAGTGGTACGAAACACCAACCTGAGAGAGTGACAGAAAACGATCAGGCAAAGACCTCTGGGGCTATGGTATCAGAACAGATAGTGTGATACGTGCAAAATACACACGTGACATTGATTAACAAATCAAGGAGGTGTTTATCCTTCATTGATGTTGCACCTACCATGGACATCAGATTATGAGAAAGAAAGAGAAAGATTGATAAGTATCAAGACCTGAAAATAGAAATAAGAAAGGATATTGGATACCCCCACATATCCTTCTTATTTCTATTTTCAGCACGATCCCAAGACTCATGCAGAAGAGTGTGATCCCTAGAAAACGGCGCACATAGTAAGAAAAGTGATGGACTCCTAAGGAGGCCGGATGCAATCCGGAACCCCACACTATAAATACCACCCAGTCGAATTGGAGGACTGTGATAGACAAAAAAAAAAAAATAATAATAATAATAATAGTAGTAGTAGTAGTGTAGTAGTAGTAGTAGTAGTAGTAGTAGTAGTAGTAAACCGAAATAGCCTTCAAATGGGGTGTATTGAATCTATTTTGTTCAATATTTCTTTAACACAACATCACCCTGATCGGTTTCTATTACGGCAATGAAGGAATGCAAATAGTAAATGGCTCGTGTGCCAATTCGTGCTACGTTCTGGCCTGACAACCGCTTTTTGCAATTTGGGTGGTTTGTAAAAGCCATTCCCCTGTAATTGCTCCGTGCCAAAGATACTAAAACGTCCCCCCACCCCAGCCCCCGGCCCCCCCTACGGAGTGGGTCAGCTTTAAACAGCCTCAATAAAAAGCAATTGCATCTATCAAACTACTAATTGAACGCTGCTCTAAATAGAATAGGTAATCACAGGTAAAAATTGTAATCACAGTTAACAGGCCAACTTTCAAACTGGAATGCGTGACTGCTATCGGTAAATGCACCCCCCGCCCCAACTGTAGATTTTGTGAAGGGGTACATCGTGCTGAAATTTATGAGGTACGAGGCTAAAAGTACGAAAAAATATATATATTAGGTTTCGTGGGACACATTCTGTTGCATGGGACTATTTACCCGACATATGAAGTCGAGTCAATATATATATATATATATATATATATATATATATATATATATATATATATATATATATATATATATATATAAATATATATATATATATGTGTGTGTGTGTATATATATATGTATATATATACATATATAGTATATACTTTGGGGTTGCAATTCAGCACATCCTGCATACTAAGGTCATCGCATATATAGATATATATATATATATATATATATATATATATATATATATATATATAGTATATATATAATATAGTATATATATATATATATATATATATATATATATAGTATATAATATATATATATATATGATATATATATATATATATATATATATATATATATATATATATATATATAGTATATATGTATGTATATATTTATATGTATATAATATATATATATATATATATATATATATATATATATATTTATACATATATATATATATATATATATATATATATGCATATATATTATTTACGTATATATATACATATATTGTTTATTTTTTTTATGTGATTGACATACTATGGCTAAAAAGATATAGGTACTGTTTCCTCAAATTATCTTTGACTGATATACCACTGAACGTTGAAAGGGACCACTTACTATATTTTCCAAGATTTGAGCAACTCTAGTTTCATTTTACCTTTTCCACTCTAATACCGATTTCAAAAAATAGGTCATTATATACGACTAATTTTATTATGCGATGCAGGTAATGCAAAGTATAGAGAAATAAAAATAGAACAAAAAGCTAAAACTGAATTTTTTCTTTGGATTAGAATTAAAGAATTCTGGACAAAGGCCAAGCGCTGCGACCTATGAGGTCATTCAGCGCTGAAAGGAAAGGAGAGTAGAATGGTTGGGAAGGTGTAACAGGGAGGAGAAAAAAAAACCTTTGAATTTTTTTTTTTGGGGGGTTTTTTTTTTTTTTGGGGGGGTCGTCCCCTTTCACGATAAGAAGTCGGCCGCTGCTTTGGCTTTCATATGAATATTTCATTATTCTCGCCTCTTTTCAAAGTGGGCTTCAAAGAAGTGAGGAAGAAAACGCTATTTTGTCATATTACGCTTTTTCGCATTTAGCGAGCTTTTTTGGCAGACTCCGGACCACGAACTCTGGACGCGAATCCTAAGGCCAGTGGCGGATTTAAGGGTTGGGGCAGGTGGTTACGTGGCCCTTCTCCCTTCCCCCACCTATGGATATGAATAATAGAACATTGTTTTCTTTTAATATATCATTATTAGTGGCAAAAAATTCCTTAGCTAATGATTATTTCAGCAACAGTACAAGAGCAACTACTACTACTCTGTGTATATATATGTATTTTTATTCTACTCCGCAGAATGTATATTATTTTCCATTTATATATCATTACCAACATTGTCTTGTGTTTAGATGCAAACTATATTCAAAAACTCTGTACAACAACAACAACAACTACTGTGAATATATGTTTTTAGTCTACTCTGCAGTATGTATATTATTTTCTATTTATATAATATTATCAACATTGTCTTGTGCTTAAGTACAAATTGCGTTCAAAATTTCTGAACATATTCATCTCTCCCGTGGATTATAACTATTAATTTATACACGCGTTCATTAGCTTGTCAGATTATGTGATGAAATCTATTCACGAACGTGAATTATAGCTGCTTTTTTCTACCTAATTATCTCTCAAATTAGGATCAAACAACTGTGGTTTAGGCGTTGGATGAATTTCTAATATACAATGGAATTTTAATTTTGCTGGTGTGTGAATGTATAATTTCTGGGTGGCGTGGTATATTAATTAACATAAACTTTGCAAAATCATTACGTATTATATTTTTTTCATAAAATTAATCTCTAATGCTTAAACTTGAAAAGTTATCTGTTAAAAAGAAGTAATATCAACATCTTTTGCGAAAATCATTCAGATGAAATACTGCTAATAATAGTTTTGAAAGTTAAAGGAGTGCAGAATGAAAATATGATAAGTGAAAAAAATTTAGAAACCTTACTAAAAAGAATGTATTAACCTCATAACAACTAGTCAGAGAGAGAGAGAGAGGAGAGAGAGAGAGAGAGAGAGAGAGAGAGAGAGAAGGTAATTAATTGCTGTAAAAATGACCTGGTCTGAACAGTTCCACAATTAGTGCCAGAGTTCTCCAAACTCAGAATGTTCGACACTTTAACGAGAGCATATTGGTATTGAATACTCTAGCTGACAAAACTAAGGCTTTGAACACCTATGATTATGCCTTACTTAAAAGTATAACGTACCTAAATATATATGTAATATAAACAATCATTCATGCAATGAAGGGACTTAACTGTAACTGAACATAGTAAAAACTACAGTAAATGTTCAATCCGAAATTCTCAACGGCAGAACAGAGCAGAGCGCCCCACCCAACCGTCTGCTTTAAGGATTCATAAAGGCAAAAGCATTTCCCTGGGACATCCGAAATGGAGAAGGACGTCATTGTGAGGAGTAATGAATGGGATATCTCCTCCACAGGACACTGGAGTAATTCTTTCTTTCATTTGATTTTTTTCTTTTCCTTTTCTTTAATTTAAGTAAGGGAACTGACGACTTCAAGCTTGGTAGCCTTTTCTCTTCTCTTTTCCTTTGTTTAACGTTTTTTTTTTTAATCCTGATGACTGAGGAAAGCATAGGACCTTAGACAGTCTGGCATGATATGCGTTATTTTTTTTTTTAATTCAGGCAAAAGCAAATGGGAGGGTGCACGCTTGAATAGAATAGAATATAGAATTTTGGACAGAGGCAAAGCGCTGAGACCTACGAGGTTATTCAGGGCTGAAAGGTGAAATTGACATGAAGAAGGTTTGAAAGGTGTAACAGGAAGAAAACCTTGCAGCTGCACTATGAATCCATTGTTAGGAGAGGGTGAAAAGTCAGATGGAAGAAAGTGAATATGAAAGGAGGTGCAGTAAAAGGGACGAAAGGATTTGCAGCTAGGGGCCGAAGAGACGCTGCAGAGAACCTTGAGTAATGCCTACAGTGCACCACAAAAGGTCATGCACGCTTGAATACTCATTTGCGAGCAATTGTAAAAGCTCGCGGACAAAGTAGATTTTATACGTTTATTTCATCGTAAAAAAATTAAACACGAGGCGACAACGCAATGGTGAGGATGGTATTCTTACAGTTCTGTTAAATATACCTTAATGTATAAACGCATGAACAGGAAAGAAATTATATATAGCTCTTCAAGATCAGAATTTCTTCATTTGGTTTTTCATTTGGATCTTACGTTTCACAGTTGTCAAGCGTTGCCAAAAACCAAAAAGTGAGTAAGAGGGATTTGCGGTAATTAAATTATATATATATATATATAATATATATATATATATATATATATATATATATATATATATATATATATATGGTATATATATACATATATATGTGTGTGTGCGTGTTTGTGGAGGGGTGAATATTTGCAATCAATATTATCGACGACTTTTGGCAAGTTATAAACCGACCAACCCTTCCCTGCTTCCACCTGACTTATGTTTTGTTCTCTGAACAACTCTGATAACTCCTATATACTCATTTACCAGAAATAATGCCCAAGAGTTCTATTATTTTAGCAACAAAGCGTGATCTGACCTTCGACTTAAGAGGGACAAGTGCAAGATTTTCCCCCGCGCATAAGTTGTAAACATTACATTCTTAACTTAACGTAAATTAAAACGTGCTAAAATCTATGGTCAAATAGAGCCTTGCTTCACCGTCGAAAATTAAATTAATATGCTATATTCTATCAGAAATACTTCTTCTGTACTGTTTAACATGCAGATTGTTTATTTTGTACATTTTCATTCTAAGAAATAAATCATAGATATCCTATCCTAAAATTCCTGTATCTCTAACTCAATGCGAAACACCTTTTTCAAACCTATTTAGGCTCTTTCATAGACCTATCCCAAACCCCAACAACAACAACAACAACAAAGTAGATTGTGGGCTTACTCTCCGAGTAAGCGAAAATCTACTCCTCCAAAAATTAACGAACAGATGAAAAAAGGAAAACGTACATTTAACTTTGTGTATGTACAAGGTACTAAAAATAATTTAGGCAAGCTTACCGATCTTGTTTGTTGATAGCATCGTCGAATAGGCATTACTGATCCTTGCCATATATCTGGAATTCCTGGCTGATCTTGGGAATCACTCAGGTAACCACGAAAGACGACGAAATTTCACGTCCCTGGAAGAAATAGCTCCATAAACGACGTGTCAGACCCATGGGGTTAGCGGAGATGAAGATGTCATACCATTCCTCTTTCTCAAAACAAAAATAATCCCAGTTCTTTGGTGGTTTTGAAATAATAAGAAAGTCCACGCTGGTTACCCAAATACTAATCATTTTCACAGACTTCAGCAGCTGATTAAAAAAGGTGTCTGATTTGGTATATTCCTCCTGCATTGTCAATGCTTTTTTTTACGGACAAGTAATACTATACCTTTTATTTTAAGTAAGTTCTTATTGATGCTAACGAGACTGATGGACATACCCAATTTCTAATAATAAGATTTTAGCAACAATACTTTATAGTTCTGTATAATTTTGCATAACAGACTTAGTAAGATTATTGATAGTTCAATTAAATTACTTTAAGAAAAGGCTTAATAAGGTTATCTGAATAACATCTTATTTCTTCTACAATGAAAAAAATTCAAAATCAGACCAAGCTAGTAGTTTATCTAAATAGAAATACTAGTTTGATTACAGATTGTACATGACACAGCGTATCTTAATGTTTCGTAATTACCAAAAACCAAAATAATAGGCACATTAAAAATCACATTCAAGTCGAGTTTCCTTCAAATATATTATTACAGCTGTTCTCACGGTAATGGAGTAGGGGGAAAATTATTGCAGGTTTTTTACTCCAAGTTCTGTTCAGTAGGGTAACAGCATCCACCTTTTTATTTTCACGCCATCACGGGAACCGCTTCCAGCAAATGATAATAGGTTTCTATTTTAGATAGAAGAAGGAAAATGTAACCACTTTTGGGCGGAAGTGTTAAATAGCACAATATTATAAACATCGGGGGGGGGGGGGGGGGGGAGGAACGGGTGGGGTTTTAGTTAAAATTACGTCTTACTCGGGTGTTATTAACCACTCTTTATCAATGGCGTTTTTATTCAGGTTTGAATAGTGTAACTATAGCTTCTCTCTCTTCTCTCTCTCTCTTTGTATGCATACATATATAATTATGTGTGTGTATAATAGGTGCGTATATATATATATATATATATATATATATATATATATATATATATATATATATATATATATATATATATATATATATATATATATATTACTTCTAGGGCACAATTTTTCACGGATACAACATTCATTGAATAGAATGGCTTTCTCACTGTTTAACCAGCTTTTTTGAAATTGCAAATTGTTCATATTTTCTAATTATTTTCTTTACTTCATTGTTCAGGTTACTAATGGACACATATTGGGGTTCTTCATTTACTCCAGTATTTTTTACACGCGACAGCTGTTTCGTCAACCTATACGTATTGACGTTATCAAGCGTACTGATACAAATATGAGCCTACATGCGTTTTGTGACGTCATGAATATATATATATATATATATATATATATATATATATATATACTATATATATATATATATATATAGATATATAGATATATATATATATATATATATATATATATATATAGAGAGAGAGAGAGAGAGAGAGAGAGAGAGAGAGAGAGAGGCGGTTAAAGACAAATAAAGCACTCTCTCTCTCTCTCTCTCTCTCTCTCTCTCTCTCTCTCTCTCTCTCTATATATATATAATATATATATATATATATATATAATATATAATATATATATATATATACATATATATATATATATATATATACTATAAGAGAGAGAGCGAGAGAGAGAGAGAGAGAGAGAGAGAGAGAGAGAGACGAGAGAGAGAGAGAGAGAGAGAGAGAGGGTTGTTAAAGTAAAGATTACAGGACGGTGCTTTCAGTTTTTGCTACAACTACCACGTAAAGTTCTGGGTGATATCACTTACACAGTAATGGACGTAAAGGATTATAGATCGAAGTAATGAACATCATAAATAAACAGAAAAGACGGTGCGAGCATCTCAGGGGGAGAGAAAAGACAGAAAGGAAGGAAAACTGATTAAGAGATCTCTCTCGATGGATGTTCACCGTAGTCCATTTAATGTCCGCGGTATCTTTTTGAGGATTTAGAGAATTACATACGCGAGGAATGTCTCAATGGGCAAATGTTACACATCTGAAACCAAACATAATTAATATTGATGATTCCAAGCAAATCGAATTAACCACTTCACAGCAATTGACTCGATGATGGATTTCATTCACGATTGTTTCAATTCAGCACTGGGGAGAGCAAACAGAGAGAGAGAGAGAGAGAGAGAGAGAGAGAGAGAGAGAGAGAAATGGATCATGAAGTTCGCCGATTCGTGGAATTGTTGAAGATATAACAGATACCTGTAGATTGTATTACTATATATATATAGTTTAGAATAACGCGAAAGGAAATTATGCTGTAATTGTGTTTTCACTTACTCAGGGAGTAAGCTTACAAACTAATTTGTTTTTGTTGATCTTTATGTTCTTGTTGGGGAGGATAGGAAAGGTCTATGAAAAAGACTAAAAAATGACTGAAAAGGTTTTCGCGTTGAGTTAAAGATACAGGAATTTTAGGAAAGGATATTTATGATTTATTCATGTGAATGAAGATGTAAAAAAATGAATAATGTACATGTTAAACAGTACAGAACAATTATCTCTAATAAAATATAGCGAATTTATTTTGATTTTACTTGGTGAAACAATCTTTGACAGTACATTTTAGCACGTTTTGATTTATGTTAATTTAAGAATATAATGTTTGCAACTTATGCGTAAGGGGAATAACTTGTACGCGTCCCGAGTAAGCTGGAGGTCGCTCAAGCTATAAAATCTTTCGCGCGAGATGGAACAGTCAGTTTGTAAATTATAATGATTTTAATGTTAACTGATGAGCAGGACATTTTCTTCACAACTAACAACACAGCAAATGAAAAAATAACAGAATGTATGAAGATTAAATATCAATACCGAAAAAAATTTATTTATTTACATTTCAGATAAAAAATCCCAATGAGTGTGCGCATTGTTATAAAGTGAAAGTGGTAAAATGGGAAGATGTCACAAAATGGACAGGATAATGAAGGCTAGTAAATACACACGTGAATGCTTGACCACTAAGAGAACCTCAGCGATGTAAATAATCAATTTCTCTCTCTCTCTCTCTCTCTCTCTCTCTCCTATTTATGATGTAATGGGCAGTGAGAAGTTAAAAAATAACCACTCAATAATTAATTTAATTGTAATAGGAACTGATGCATGTTTTCATGACGTCATTATTAACATTAGGGTTTGGTCATTACACTGGACGCCGCACCATATATATTAGTTCCCATAAGGTCAATAAGGTACCTCGCTGTTATTCAAATGCGATGGGTATCACGGAGATAGGAGCCTAACCGCAAGATGCTTGCTTAAAGCAAGAAGAATGGCACCTGGTGTTCTCAGCCTTCAGGGGAAATGGGTAATAAGTGATACATACACACACACACACACACACACACACACACATATATATATATATATATATATATATATATATATATATATATATATATAGTTTTCTTCCTTCACTTACGTCTTTTCCTTTTATGAGTCTATCTCTCTCCAAATTAAGCCACTAACGAAATGGACCGCTCGGGCGAGAGGTTAATGAGTGACATAAATCAGTTAAGTGGATTCACTCTGGTGTAACTTCTCCAGAGATGCCTTGCCTCGGCAGTTACAAGACTCATTTAGGCTCTAAGGAAAACAAGTCGCTTGCGAGAGAGTCAAGCCAAACACACACACACACACACATACTGACAGACAGATAAGTTCCTCAGTAGACCCGAGTTCGATTCCCCGCTCTGCCAACGTGGAGTCAGCGGAAAATTGGTTTCTGGTGATTAGAAATTTTTTTTCTCGATATAATGTGGTTCGGATCCCACAAGACGCTGTAGGTTCCGTTGGTAGGTAATAACCTAAGAGAGCTGTTCATCAGCTCAGTGGTCTGGTTAAACTAAGATTACGTATGTGACAGACAGAGATGCCCTGTGTAGTTAATATTAAACTTCTGCTTTTCTTGACTGGTGTATATTTTATTACGAGGGTGAATTTTAAGGCCTTTACAATAAATAAATGGACAAATGAAAATTATATTAACGATACATTGACACTATAGTGATAATGAAATTGGGTAAAAGTGGTAATAGAATAACTTTAGATATCATGTATTTGAAATTCGTCCATCACATTATTCTAAACTTTCCCATAATTTAGCAGAGTGCTAGATACTTCTGGATTCAAGTATTCGTGAGGAACAAGGCGTTACCAGACCTACAGCTTACTCGGAGCGAGTGCTAAAATCTACGGCCAAATAGAGCGTTGTTTCACCAACGAAAATTAAAATCAAAACGCTGTAATTCATTAGAAGTAATTGATACGTACTGTTTAGCACGCACGGATCCCATAAACTGAAGTGGCTCAATATTTTTTACTTGTTACGGAATGCAGATATTGGCACAAAAAATAAGGGTCCAGAAACCTTCTTTCAAAGCTGGGACTATTCAATCCACTGGCATTAAATACTTACCAGAAAATCCTTATTTGAACCAGACGAATATCGAGGAGCCTCTGAAATGGCGGTGTTCCTAGATCTCAATCCATTGCACTTATTCAACTGCCTCCCGAGAATCTGGGAGGTTGAAGGAAGAGAAATTCAAGATTTCAGTAAGTATTGCGTGTTCCAAATATGTTTACACCTATCCTTTTGCAATGATATGGTTACGGAAGCATATCACTTATTTTAAAGTACTGTAAAGTAAAAACTGTCGTTTTTAAAAATGATAACGATAACTGCATCACAGCTATTAATTTCGACCACGCTAAACCTTACAGGTGAATAAATTGAATAAATATTTTCATAGGTCTTCTGAAATATATTTGTGTGAGAGATTGAAGTGGACGTGTCAACATTGTAAGCACACGTAAAAGAAATGGTTTTAAACATTTACGTGACCCTAGAGACAAACAATTCATATCGGACACCGATTGGGCAGGAAACAATGACTGAGAGGTTTGAACACTAATATACAAGACAGAAAAATTATGTTATGTAAAAAGGGAGGATATCGGTTTTTCGCAGCCCGAGACCGCAATTGTTTTTGGAGTCACTTGGGGAATCCATTGGTCCCTCGTTCGGTAGAGGATTTTGGGAGGTCCTTCCTTCCAATAGAAGTCACTTTTTATTCAGACTTTCAAGGACAAAGACCTTTTGCGTTTCTGAGAGACACACAATGTTGTGGTATGTTCTCTGTGTTGAGGTATGCCTGCGATAGATTCTTTCTTTACTTTTAATTATAAACCGAGTCGATAAAATCCATCCATTAAAACAAAAGAAAAAGATATGTTTTTGTTTTTAAATTACTATTAAACGAATAACATGACGATAAGTATGGTAAACAAGGCGTGACCTGACCTCCAGCTTAATAGGGATGCGTGCAAGATTTTCCCCTCACTCACAAGTTGTAAACATTATATTCCTAACTTAACGTCAATTAAAAAGTGCTAAAATCTAGGTCAAATAGTACGTTGTTTCACCAACGAAAATTAAAATAGATACGTTTATATTTTATTATTAATAATTTTTCTGTACTACTTAACATGCAATTTATATATATTTACATTTTCTTTCTAATAAATAAATCATAAACATCCTATCCTAAAATTCTTCTGTATCTTTAGCACAATGCGAAACACCCTTTCAGACATTTTTTATTCTTTCCTACCTAACTCCCCAACAACAACAACAACAACAAAAGTAGTTTGCAGGCTTACTCCCAGTGTAAGCTAAAAAAAAATTCTTAGGGGAAAGCCCTGTGAAACGCGACTAGAAAAATAAAAATATATAACATTGAGGAAATTTGCAAACAACGTCAGTTTTAACGGCGAATTGCGATTCAAAAGAACTCCGTGAATATCGCAGGAAATTCGGTTCAAAAATCTTCCTCGGTAATGCGGAGATCAACAAGATCCGGAAATGGCAGAAAAAAAAAAGGGGGTGGAGCTGAAGAGCAAAAGGAGGGAAAAGTGGCTGGGTGGGGTGGGAGGGAAAGGTGGGGAAAGTGTGGGAAAAGAAAAGAGGAATGAAAGGCAGGAATATTGTTGGATTATCTGAAATATAAAAGAGGAAGAGATAGGATGGACAGTAGGGGGGACAGATAAACGAAGGAAGATAATACAAAATAAATAAAAGAAAATAAATTGGGGAAATGAAAGAAAAAGAAAAAAGCAAGGGAAAAACGAAAAACAAGAGGACAGAATAAATTAGAGGATTTATAATAAACATCTTGTAAATCGTTACTCTTTTTGGTCATGAGGTCAGTATTCGTAAAAATACTAAAATTAACAGCTACAAGTATATCGTTGATAGTATTATTCTTATATGTTTATATAATAAACAAAATAACAAGGTTGCATAAATGCACTAACTAAAACGTTATGGATGAAAAGTTATCATGTAATATAAATAAAAATTCCTTTTTTTGTTTACTCGAGGAGGGAAGCCTCCAAAAACACATGTTGTTCTTGTTATTTGTTAGGGATGGAGGCCGGGTGGGGTGACAGGAAAGGTCTATTCATGAGCCTTAAAAAAAGGTCTTGGAAAAACTTGTTCGGAAGAAAGGACCCTTCCAAAATCCTCTAACGACGACGCAAATAACAGGGACCAAAGGAAAATTCAAGTTGAATCCAAAACAATTGTCTCGGGATGCGGAACCGATATCTCCCTTTTTACATAACATAATTTTTCTGTCTTGTGTATTATTGTTCAAACTTTCGGCAATTGTTTGCTGCCCAATTCGGGCCCGAAATGAAATGCTCGTCTCCAGAGTCACGCATATTTGACAAGCCTTTTCTTTTACCTATCCTTACAACGTTGACCCGTCACTTCAATCTCATAAAACATGCATTTCAGAAGACCTAGGAATTTATTTACTCAGTTTATTCAACTGTGTGGGTTAGCGTGTCGAAATCAATAGTTGTGATGCAGTTATCGTTATCGTTTTTAATAATGTTTTTACCTTACATTATTTTAGAATACGTGATATACTTCCGTAATCAAATCATTGCAAAAGGACGTGTGTAAACATATTTGGAACACGCAGTCCTCCGTACTGAAATCTTAAATTTCTCTTCCCACAACCTCCCTAGATTCTCGGGACCCGGTTGAATAAGTGCAATGGATTGAGATATGGGAACACCCCCTTTCAGAGGCTCCTTTATATTCGTCTTGTTCAAATAAGAATTTTCTGGTAAGGATTTAATGCCAGTGGAATGAATGGTCCCAGATTTGAAAGGATATTAACTTGAATTACTGATATAGAGTATACTGCATCACGTTAGGCGCAACTGTTACGAAAGCATAAAACAAAATTGTTACTGATTAAAGGGTTCTTTTAGAATTAGTAAAAGAATCGTTTGATGTCATGTGGATGAACTTCAACTGGATAAACGATCTTATTTGGTCAATACGTTTTAGCATTTATCCGACAGTCACCCCATTTACATTTCATAACAGGAGAAAAATGAATATATATATATATATATATATATATATATATATATATATATATATATATATATATATATATGTGTGTGTGTGTGTGTGTGTGTGTGTGTGTGTGTGTGTGTGTATGTGTATTTATATTTATATATGTATCTCATAATTATATAATCTATATCTATATATATATATATCCTATCCATCTATATATATATATATTATATATATATATATATATATCTCTAATATATATCTATCTATATATATATATATCATATATATTATATATATATATATATATATACAATTCTTAAATCCACGGTGGAAATGTAATTGAAACATGGTCTTGGAACAAGTACTTCTTAGTATATTCTACACATGCAACCAGTTAGACTACTAGTCCATTTGACACTTGCGAGAAACAAGCCGAGCTATTTTTGACAAGAGA